>NW_022060145.1:9297997-9473901 GCF_007364275.1 Archocentrus centrarchus
AGACACTGAAGGGACTGACCCTGAAGGAGGTGGAATTGAGGGACCTGAAGTTACCGAAGACACTGAGAGGACAGAAACTAAAGGTGCTGAAGGTAATACTGAGGGAGCTGACCGGGACTGGATGGAGGCTGGAGCTACAGCTGACCGGGACTGGACGGAGGCTGGAGCTACAGCTGGCTGAGGCTTGGAGGTTGCTGCTTCAGCTGACTGAGACGGGGAAGCTGCTACTGTGAGGGAGAAGAGTGGCATAGGTAAAAGAAGCCACCCCCCCTCAAAATTGTTTGATTTTATTATAAATGTTGTGGGAGAAAAAATGTTGGGTCTTTTAGTTGTATATAAACAAACTGTGTCCAGTGTCAGACATGGTACTACACGAGCAGCTACTCTCCTGCTGTGCCACAAGGGGGAGCATCCTCATGGAGAGCAAGCTATGCAGGGGTAAAGAGGGCTGGGCCACCCCATCTAGGCAGTGTGCCTAGGGTGAGCCCAGAGGGAATGTGAGATGCAAGTAACTGTGCTGTGTCTGTGTGTTTACAGGTAAATATGTACAAGTCAAAGTAGTTTGATTGTATTGTTACGTATGTCCATAGAGTTGTGTAAAAGGTGGGAATGTTGGCCGTGGTATCCCTGAATGTGTATCTATGGAGCGAGGCGAGTAATGGTGTAAAGTAACTGTGGAGCTAATGATTAGCTGCATCCGCTAATTCACCATCTCGTCAACTTAGGTAGAGGCCTGAGGGCACGGTAATGATTTAGATAGATGGCTTTAATTGTCATTGTACCAAAGTGCAACAAAATTGAGCAGCAATCCTTAAGGTGCCTAGACCCAATAAAAACATTCAAAAACTCTTTTGTACATGTACCTAACTGTGATTACAGCAAACTGAGGGAACTGCAGTTATGATTTGTGTACAATTGTTCTTGTGTTTTTGTTATATGATGTTTGAGGGTAAAGAGGGCTGGGCCACTCCATGTAGGCAGTACGCCTAGGGTGAGCCCAGAGGGAATGTGAGCTGCAAGTAACTGTGCTGTATCTGTGTGTTTACAGCATTAAAGATGGACGTACTACAAAACACACTGTTTTATGGATTTTAATTCAAGTGTGCAACACTACAGCTAGCTGGGGCTCTGACTGAGATTGGGATGCTGCTACAGCTAACACTGAAGGCTGCGAGGAAGATGGTGGTGCTGACCTTGACTGCGGGGAAGCTACTTAAGTTGATGCCGAGGGAGCAACAGCTGACTGAGACCGAGGGAGAGTTACAGGAGCTGACTGGGACTGAAGTGAAGCTGGAGCTACAGAAGCTGACTTGGACTGAGGCTTGGAAGCTTCTGCTGCAGCCGGCGTGAATTGTGGTTGCTTGGAGGCCACTGCAGTTGGCTGAGACGTGGACTGTGGCAGCAGGGGCTTGGACACTGCATGAGCATGCGGCTCATTCAGGCTTAATCTGTGGCTCTGTGCGGCTCGCGGAAGTAAATTGTAAGTATCCAATTGAAGTGCATTTTATTTTCATCAGTTCGGTTTTTGTTGTAGTTTTAAACTGGAACATTATTGTGATCTTGAAATATTAAAATAAAATCATTTTATTTATCTATTTATTTATTTTCATTTATCAATATATGCATCAGTAGCAGCTACCGGCTTCCGCTAGTATTTGCGGCTCTCGCAGTTTTGTTTTCCGTGGAAACCGGGTTCAAATGGCTCTTTCCGGATTACAGGTTGCCGACCCCTGGTCTAGCACATAATCAGTCTTATAAGGAGCCAACAAAGAGTATTTATCTTTGGGTGTAATTGAAACTGGATATGTAGGGCCTGATTTCACAGCCGGCTCAGAAAGCTTGTGTTCTTTAATGGCCACTTTGTTAGGCACAATGTCCACAAACTCAGTCTTAGCATTAACAGGCATAGCAAAAGAGTCACTCAAAGAACCTGTAGACTGTGCAAGAAGCGGTGATAGCTGTGTGGAATCCTGAAGCCGCGGTGATTGACTCAGCGGCGTTATACCGCTCGGCTCCTGAGGAGATTCCCTCTGCTGCTGCCGGGAGCTTCCTCCCTCAGAAGCAGGCAGTGGTGAAGCGGAAGCACTAGGAGGCCAGGGACACCTGTGTCCCAGGAGCCGGAAAAACAACTCCGCTTGAGTTAATCCAGGCGTCGGTCTGGGGAAATGTCCCTTTGCTTACGCCGGGCTTTTGTCCTCCGTGGCTGCGGCATGGAACCCAGCAGTGTGGAAATCCGCAGTGTTATACCGCACGGCTGCGGGGGTGAGTCACACTGCTGCTGCCAGGGACTCCTCTTCCTCCATGGCTTCATCGACTGCTGAGGAACAGAGGGGCCAGCAAGCGGAGTGGCAGGTGAGTGAGCGGCTGGAGCCAAAAAAATTCTGCCAGTGCGAATTGCCTGCGGTTTAGGCGGAGGAGGTGAGTGGCGTCGCCGGGGACCATTCCAATACCCAGGTCCCCCCAGCACCAGGCGAGTACCACTGTAGAGATTGGAGTCTGTGGGATCCACTTGTGGTCGTGTCATTCTGTCACAGCTCGCTGCTATGCAGGCAGGAAGGAGGACCCCAAAACGCAGAACTCCATGTAAGTCACTCAAACGCTTTATTTACACAACCACACAGAAATACAGGAGCTCTCCCCGGCATACACCTAATGGGGGAGAGACGTGAAACTAACTAGGCTTTACTGAATGGACGAACATGCAAGACAGCAGCGAACAACCAATGATGCGACAACAGGCATAGAAAACGCAAGACTTATATACACAGGAGGTAATGGACAAATGGGAAACAGCTGGGAGGGAAATACAGGAAACAAACTAAACCCAAAGCACACAGACCAAGAAATAAAACAGGAAGAAACTTAACATTGTACACACAGACTAAACACCTAGGGACAACACATAAGCACAGGAAGACAGAAACCATAATAAAACAGAACTATACAACAAGAACCTAAAACACTGGGCCACTGGCCCAGGACCATGACAGAGGGGCCCAACCGGGAAATGGGCAACCCCGGGCACCAGGGCCCCAGACCCCACAGCCCGACCTCCACGGAGGGAGCCAGCCACCCGGCTTGGGGCCAGCACCCACCACCACGGGCACCCCAGCCTCCACACCCCAAGACCATAAGAGCACCCGTCCAATCCCCCACCACCAACATCCAGGGCCCACACACAGAAACCACAAAACGGCAGTCACCGTCTCCAGTCCAAGAACCATCAGACACCTGAATCCCCCGGCCCACCCCCAGCCACCTACTGGGCACACCACAAGACAAGACTGCAGCCAATCACCCCCACTAAGTGATAGAGCTGATCAGTGGGGACCAGAAAGATTCAAATTTGTCCAACTGGTTTTTAGAGGTGGCAGACATTCTTTCCAGACTAATGTGCTCTAAAAGTAAATTCCTATAGTGAGTAATACACAAATTCATGAGGATAGTTTTTTAGCAATGCATAAGGCAGTAAGAACTATGTGCGATATGTTTGCTTCCATGTTTAATTCACCCACATCACCTAAAACGCACAGTTTTGGTGATGCTGGGATATCGCAATTAAAACATGTGGATAAGTCTTCACATATCTTCTGCCAGAACCTCTGAACAGGTGTACAAGACCACATAGCATGCATATAGTTCTCAGCATGATTGCCTGAACAGTGGGTGCATATATTTGTGTCTCTGAGGCCCATTTGGAACATCCTGTGTCCTGTATAGTGTATTGTATTGTATAGTGTGTTGTATTGTATGAGTTGTAAATATGGACTTTTAGTCATTTTGAAAGAGTCCAGAAGTTTTCATCTGGGTTGATGGAAAGATCCCGCTCCCATTTTGCAGTTGGGAGGGAAATTGAGTCATTAATTTTTAATAATAACTTAGATATTTTTGATAACAATTTAGGGGTATAAAAATTTAGAAATTCTGTTACCAATACAGGGATTTCTAATTCCAGCTTATTTAAATTAAACCTTGCCTGTATGATGGACCTCAATTGCTAATATTCGAGAAATTTGTTGTTGCCAATTCCATATTTTGTAACAAGTTCTTTAAATGAAATAAAGGTTCCATCTTGAATAACATTCTAGATTCTTTATTCCTTTCTCTTGCCATGCTGAAAAATTCAGTACTTTCTTTTCTGACATATATCTGGATTGTTCCATATGGGTGTCAGTTCACATGGGATAAGTGAAGACTTTGTTATCTTTAAAAATTCCCACCAGGCTGTCAGAGAGGTGTTTATGTTAAGACTTTTAAAGCAGTTATGATGTTTAATACTGGAGCTAATGAAAGGTAGGTCAGAGATTTTCACTTTTCCACAGAGTTTTTGTTCTAAATCCAGCCATGGGCTGTCTAAAGGGCTTGATTTGATCCACCTTGAAACATACTGCAATCTATTGGCTAAGAAATAGTGATAAAAGTTTGGAAGTTCTAGACCACCACTACATTTTAGCTTTTGTAATGTCTTCAAACCTATTCTTGAGGTCTTATTTCTCCATAAAGATTTTGAAATGTTTGGGTCTAGTGACCGTACCAGGTAACCGTACCAGGTCTGACAGCCTGAAGGAAAAATTGATTCCTAAATATCTAATGTTGTAGTGAGGTAGTGGTGGTGTTCTGAAAGAGGTAAAACTGTTGATTTGCTCCACCTGATGGAGTAGTCTGATATAGATGAGAACTTATCTATAAGTGTGATTATCTTCAGAAGAGTGGTTTGTGAGTTCCCAAGGAAAAGTAACACATCATCAGCATAAAGGCTTATCTTGTGGTCTGTGTTTTCTGTTTGAATTCCTTTAATATCTACATTTTGTCAGATTGTTGCTGCTAGTGGTTCAATGAAAATGACAAAAAGTGAAGGAGAAAGAGGGCAGCCCTGCCTGGTGCCCCTCTGCAGACTGAAGCTTTGGGAAATAAGATCATTTGTCCTAACACGTGCATTTGGGGAGCTGTATAGTGTTCTTATCCAGTTTATGAAGTATGAACCTGTCATGGTCCTGGGCCAGTGGCCCAGTGTTTTGTGTTCTCTTGGTTCTATTTCAGTTATTTCTCTGATTATGTTTATTAGTTCTTTTTTCTATTCCTGTTTATTTCTAGTCCCTTGTGTTTCTTTGTGTCAGGTCTGCATCTCTGTCCAGTGTCTGTGTGCCAGTTCCTCGTGTCAAGTGTGCATGTACCTTGTTTAGTCACTTCCTGTTTTATTTTGACAGTCTTGTGTTTCCTGTGCTTTGCGTTTAGTTTTGCTTCCCCTGTTATTAGTTTCATGTGCTTCACCTGCTGTGCCCTGCTGTTTCCTCTTGCCCTGATTACCTAATGTATATTTAAGCCCTCAGTTTTCATCTATTCTTTGTTGCGTCATCATCAGTGTTCCCTTGCTGTGTGTGTCCCAGCACCTTTGTTTTGTATTTCGTTCTGGCACCCGTCCACCTCCAGTTTAGCTGAGTTTATGATTCCTTGTATTTTTTTTTTTTTTAAATAAACCACCTTTAAGTTCTATTTTGTGAGTCCTGCATTTTGGAGTCTTCCTGCTCCTGGCACACACCGACATGACAGAACCAAATCCAAATTTGTATAGAACTGCTAATAAAATTTCCAGTTAACCCGGTCGAATGCTTTCTCTGCATCTAAAGAGACAATTGTGGTTTCTATTTTGTTAATGGAACAGTAATCTATTATATTTATTAGTTGGTGTGTATTATTGGCTGAGTGCCGACCCTTGATAAAGCCTGTTTGGTCTGGATGTATTATAGATGGAGTGATTTTTTTTCTAACCTTCTGGCAAGGACTTTGCAAATTATTTTAAGGTCTACATTAATAAGAGAGATTGGCCTGTAGCTGGATGGGAGTGTGGGGTCTTTGCCTGGTTTAAGAAGTAAGCTAATGTTTGGAGTTCATGTTTGGAGAGACTGTGTGATTGCTCTGAATTTGAGCCACCATTCTGAGAAAAGAGGGTATTAGCACAGACCAAAATTCTTTATAAAACTCTGCTGGAAAACCATCTGGGCCTGGGGCTTTATTTGGGAGATTCTGTACTGCTTCATAAAATTCAGATGGTGAGAAAGGTGAATCAAGAGCCGCAGCCTGTTCATCACTTAGTTTTGGTAGATTTATGTTATTAAGATATTCTTCAATTTCAGCATCAGATGGATTAATCTATGATGAGTATAAGGCTTCATAAAAGTCTTTGAAACATTTATTTGTTGTGAGTTGTGGGTAATGTTACCAGTCAAGTCTTTAATAGAAGGAATAGGTATTTTTTTCTTTATTTATTTTTAACTGGTTGGCCAGGAATTTTCCAGATTTATTTTCATGTTCAAAGTTTTACAAACGCAGCCTCTGCAACATAAATTGTGTCCTCTTATCAATTATTTCATTTAACTCCAGTTTTAGTTTCCTCAGGTTGTTATATGTTCTTATGGTGAGGCAGCATAGGCAGTTTCTAAAGATTTATTTTTTTGTTCTAATTCTAACACAAGTGTTTTTTTCTTTATTTTTCTTATGCGAGCAATAAGATATTATTTTGCCCCGCATTACTGCCTTTCCTGTTTCCCAAAGAACACATGGTGATTATTCCAGGAAGATCATTATTTTCTAAATATGCTGACCACTCCTTTTTGAAATAATTAATGAAATCTTGTTCTTTAAGTAATGATGATGTATTCAATGCAATCTTCTTCACAATAGTGTAAGAAAATGTAAAACATAGTTCTCATGGAAGTGTATTTTTTTTTTAATTGAAAAGAGCTTAGAACGTTTATATATACTTTAGAATTCACTCACTTGATCTTGTTCTCTAGTACAGATGGATTAATGCCTTTCATTTGATCAAGAACTGCATCCTTTTTGGGGGGGGCACAATGCTGGGAAAAGGATTTAAACTGTGCTCTGACAGATTCCTGCTCCTTCTGATCACAGCGTGAACAGACAAGTTGACGAACAGGTTGGGTTGGTGGGGATCAGATTGGAAGCAGAGCTGGAGGTGAGACTGGCTTTGTTTTGTGTGTAGAAAAAATGTTCGGCAATCAAACTTGACTATCTAGAGGAAGTAAGTCATAACAAGTTTCCTGTAAGTGAACCTGTAGAAGAATCATAACTGGATACTGAATGTACTTTCTGTCCTGTGCATGGCCATTGGTACTCCTGTCTTCTTCACTGCCAAGTGTCTCTCGCACAGTGCACGTGCTGGGGGACCAGGCGACAGGGGTGGAAGCCTAGAAGAAGCTGGCAAGGTGGTGTTAAAATGCACTGACATTTTCTTGGTTATACTATGACTATTTAGAAATATTTTTATTTTTATATTTTATCTATGTTTCCGGTTCCATAAAAGGTGATTTTGCCACTCTTAACTGTGTATATGTGGAAGAAGTGGATTTTGAGGTTTTTGAGGGAAAAAAAAGAACCCCTGGATTTAGCTGGTGACTAAATTTACATCTTTAAAAAAAAATAAAAAAATAAAAAAAGCAGTTCTCTAAATAATCTCATCATTGCCTGTAAATGAAATGACATTTAACAAACGGCTGACCCCTTTTTTACAATGGTCCTCCACTCTTTTGTGTGGATAACCAGAGACTGCCTCTACAGCTGAAAAGACTGCCACTACAAACATATGGATTGGTTAGAGCAGAACTTTTTTGACATTTCGCTAACTCCTCTTAATTTGGAGAGGAAAGCGAAATGTCAAAAAAGTAACTTAAAGGACCAAATTGTCATGTTTTTGGCATCAAATCGCGGACCAGAAGTAGGGGGCGTGGCCGGGTGTGGCCCGTGAACCGCTGGTTTGAGACCCCTGGGTTAGAGGCAGGCTTCCTCCAGTTCTTGGTTGCCAAACACATGGGCTGATTACCACAGCTGGTGGTTGTTTAGGTGATCTACAGTTCCTACATAAGTTGGAGGACGACGTGCACTTGATGCTGGATTGTTACTTGCCTCCCAATTAGTGAAATTGGCTCTCCTCTAATTGTCTTTTGCTTTCCCTACTGACCGTTTGTCTCCTTTTTGCACAGGGAATTGGGACCCTCAAGTGAGTGCCTGAGAGTGAATGAGTGTGAGGAGAGAAGACTAAGGACCTGCTATTCCAATGACTCAGTTGGATTGTGACCCTGTGAGCCTTCAGAGCGGACAACCGTGAACTTCAGCTGCCACATTTACCCTTGCAGTCCTCGTTCGTTGTTATCTTACATTGTATATAAATGCACTAAATGGTGATTCTGATGGGTCTGCATCTTGAGTTCACTAGATTCCCTCAGGCATGACACGTACTTGCTGTCCTGCGGGGGGCCAGCGTCACTCCTGTCTCCTTCACTGTCGAGTGTCTTTCGCACAGTCCACTTGCTGGGGACCAGGCGGCAGGGGTGGAAGCCTGGAGGAAGCTGGGTGGGGTGGTGGCTCAGCACTGGTCACAGCACCCTGTCTGCGTCCCTCCGTTGTCACGGCCCCCGTGGCGTCCTGTCCACTATCCTGTTAATGTTGAAATGTGCTCCCATTTTCTGCCACTGCAGTTAAAGTGTGTGACTATTTAGAAATATTTTTATTACAGTATATTATTTGGGCCTTTTGCCTTCATTCACACTGGGCAGAGAAGAGACGGAAGAGAACGATCACATCTTACCTGAAATATGCATGGCACATATGTTTCTGGTTCCATTAAATGTGATTTTGCCACTCTTAACACTAATGCAAAACTCCTTAATAATAAATGGGGGGGTAACAAATATAAATAAAACAGATTTTCTTATTTTAAAATATAAATAAATGCCACAAAAATACTAAGGTACACTTAGGTTTTAATTGCTGCCATTGCTTATAAAATATAAGTCTTATTGTACATTATTTGATGTTAAACTACCTGTTCCTCATCTCTTCCACAGCTTTGTGCTTATTTAACTTTAAGGACAAAGCCTTAGCTGAGCTGCTTACAAATATCTCAAATATTTGGAATGGAATGACAAATGGAATGACTCAAACGAAGCAAATACATCTATTCCAACTTGGAGAACAAGCTTTAATAGAACAGAGGAAACCCAAGTAGAAAAAGTAACATCAGAACCAATGGAAAATATAAATGCAACATCAAGAAATAAAATTCAAAATATAACCACTGCTTATGTTATACGTGTGAATGATCTTCATGAATGCACCCAAACCAGTCCATCACCAGATACGACCACAAGCCGGCAAGTATCAGAACATGAAACTCTTACTTCTACAACCCTGAAAAACACAAATGTTACTCTACAGTACCCACAGACACTTTCAGCTGCCACAGATGTCACACCAAACAGCATTCCACATTTATCACAAACGGATGTCATGTTAACAAGCACATTCCAGCACAGACAGCCAGAGGAGAAAGCTTTAACCTCTAACATATCTCAAAATGTAATTAGCAAGGTCACACCAACAAATTCAGTCACTGCTGATTTGGTGTTAAATGTACAGTGAGTACAGAAAGTATTCAGACCCCTTTAAATTTTTCTGTTTCATTGCAGCCATTTGCTAAAATCAAAAAAGTTCATTTTATTTCTCATTAATGTACACTCAGTACCCCATCCTGACAGAAAAAAACAGAAATGTAGAAATATCACACGGTCATAAGTATTCAGACCCTTTGCTGTGACACTCATATTTAACTCACATGCTGTCCATTTCTTCTGATCCTCCTTGTGATGTTATACTCCTTCGTTGGAGTCCAGCTGTGTTTAACTGAACTGATTGGACTTGATTAGGAAAGGCACACACCTGTCTATATAAGACCTCACAGCAAATGTCAGAGCAAATGAGAATCATGAGGTTGAAGGAACTGCCCAAAGAGCTCAGAGACAGAATTGTGGCATGGCACAGATCTGGCCAAGGTTACAAAAGAATTTCTGCAGCACTCAAGGTTCCTAAGAGCCCAGTGGCCTCCATTATCCTTAAATGGAAGAAGTTTGGAACCAAAACTCTTCCTAGACCTGGCCATCCAGCCAAACTGAGCAATCGTGAGAGAAGTAAAGAAGAACCCAAAGATCACTGTTTCTGAGCTCCAGAGATGCAGTAGGGAGATGGAAGAATGTTCCACAAAGTCAACTATCACTGCAGCCCTCCACCAGCCGGGGCTTTATGGCAGAGTGGCTCGATGGAAGCCATCTGCTTGAGGACTGCAACTTGAGCCAGACTTGAGCCAAACAACCAACTGCATACCTCATTACAACACTGCAAACAGGTCCCTAGAAAAAAACATTTGCAGAGATCACCAATAAATATATGCCATCCACTGCAAGTGAAAAAACACAATAAACCTCTGTCAACAGTCAACTAAGCAGCTCTTAATTGCAAAATTCTGAACCAATTACAACACACAAGTCACCAAGCACAGTTTCAGGAGCAACAGCTGCACCAAATAAAACAAATTCACTTACATTCTCATGGTCCTCAATCTAGGACCCAGTTGTTTTTGTTTTTTTGGGGGGGGGATTCTTTTGAACATTCAGATTCTGTTTTGATTCTAAATTTAGTTATGAGTTCTTTTATGGTTTTTGCATTTAGTTGCTGTCTCCCTGTGTTCCCGCTGTGTATGGCAGGTTGAGGACTCCAATGCAGGACTCAAAAACTGGACAGAACTTGAGTTTTCATCAGCATTTATTGTTGGAAAACTCAGGGCAAAACAGAACTGGACTAAGCCAGCAGAACAAAATATAAACTCACTTAGAAAAAGGACAGACAGGGAACACAGCTGAAGGGAAATTATGATGAGGATGCAAGAGAGAGCTAATGGAAATGCAGACAATATACACACAGGGAATGATGAGGGACATGAAACAGCTGGAATGAACAGGTGGGCTGACTCACACTAATGAAAAACAGGAAGCGAAAGTCAACAGGACACACAGGGAACAGGAAGTGAAAACTAAACGGGAAGGAACAGGCATGACCAAAATACAGAGGACTTGACATGAGGGAGGCAGGCACACTGAAGGAGAAATAAACAGGCCCTGGAACGCGGGGAAGCAAGGAAAGCAAAGGAAACAGTAATAGTAATAACTATAACTAATAATAACTTCATGATTTTCTTCACAAATAAAATTTTAACCATTAGAGAAAAATTTATTCATGACCATCTCAAGGACATATCTTCACATTCGGTTGCTTTCAGTACTGCTGGTATTTGTTTAGACTCTCTCTCTCCATTCAGAGTCAACTTCAATAGTTACTTCCTCCAAACATCAACATGTTATTAGATTCTATTCCTACTAGACTGCTCAAAGAAGTCCTTCCGTTAATCAATGCTTTAATCTTAAATATGATCAATCTGTCTTTATTAGTTGGCTATGTACCACAGGCTTTTAAAGTGGCAGAATTTCAACCATTAAAAGCCATCACTTGACCCAGCTGTCTTAGCTAATTATAGGCCAATCTCCAACCTTCTTTTTATCTCAAAAATTCTTGAAAAAGTAGTAAAATAGCTAAATGATCATCTGCAGAGAAGTGGTTTATTTGAAGAGTTTCAGTCCGGTTTCAGAATTCATCACAGTACAGAAACAGCATTAGTGAAGGATACAAAGAAAGTAGTCCTACATATTTGTTTATATCATGGTCAAAAATAACTCCAGTATTCCTCATAATGATACTGAAGGCCAAGGTAATGCCATCTGGAGTAACAATGTTTCTAAGATTTATAAGTAAACATCAGTTTTATCTGAATTTAAAAGCAGGAAATTAGAGGTCATCCAGGTCTTTATGTCTTTAAGACATTCCTGCAGTTTAACTAATTGGTTTGTGTCATTTGGAATCATGGATAGATAAAGCTGGGTATCATCTGCATAGCAGTAAATGTAATGCTTTCTAATAATACTGCCTAAGGGAAGCATGTACTGTATAATCGCGGGGGGTTTTCCAGAGACCCCCGCAATAGGTGAAAATCCACGAAGTAGCGACGTTATTTAATATATTATTAAAATATTTATTTTATTATTTATATGTATTTTAGGGCTTTATAAACCCTTACCACATGCCCATAAATCTTTCCCACTCTCTTTCTATAAATGATGAAGATGATGAATTATGTAGCTCTGCAGTATTGATGGTAATGACCGTGGTGCAGCATCTTTGCCCTTGGCCATGACTTCTATTTCCGCTAAAGGCGTAAGCGTCGCTTATCTCTTCATCACAGTGATGAACATAGTTATAGGGTGTTACAGAAATACCTATATAGTGCAAAATCCCGCAATATAGTGAAAACTCTGCAAAACTGAATTAATATTTTTTTTAAATCCACAATACAGTGAAGTCGCAATAAGTCAACCGCAAAATAGCGAGGGACAACTGTCAGAGGCCAAAAGAAGATGATTTGTAACTTTCACTAATGCTGTTCAGAATAGAATAGAATAGAATAGACTTTATTGTCACTGGACCGGAAGCACAACAAAGTTGAATATAAAAATATATAAATATAAAAACATAAACTTTAGATGAAAATACAAACCTGCATTCATAAGTACAACAGCGCACCATGTTCCCAGTCATTCAATAGGTAATATGCTACAGGTCAGTTCTAGCAGTATTGCACTTCTGCCTTTTTTTCCTCACAATTAAATGAACAACGTTGTATGCTATTCTGATTTCCCTGCGTGCCTTTGCATTCCTGTCTCTGCGCTCCTCTGTGTATCTGTCTCCCGTGTCTTGGCCCTTGTTCCATGTTTTGTGTTTAGCTTCTCTTCCTGTTGTTTTCCTGAGTGTTGTATTTCCATCATATTGCACATTCACTTGTGTAAATAATAATAGAAATGAATAAATTAATTAATTAAAAAAAGAAAAACATTAACAGGTGGGGCCTCTATAGAAATTTTAGAGCTCTGCTTGTAAAAACAAATATGTTTGGCACAATACTGCATTTAGATCATGATTCTGATTGCAAAAGCTGCCAGATAGGACAGGCTTAAAAAAAAAAAAAAAAGTAAAAGAAAAAATATCACACATTCAAAAAGGCACCATACCGCACCATGGAATATTAGTATAATACACAAAATCTCTGTCTGTCTATGTTATCCTCAGGAACTGAACATCTAAAACAAACAGCTACATCTTTGGTCCTTGAAGGTTCTTATTTATGTCAGACATAAAGGCATCTTAATTTTTTTTCAAGCAGCCACCTACCAGCAGGCTAAAAAATGTAGTGTTTCATGCACCTATAATACCACACAAAAACAGTTTACATTTTCATTTCACAACAATAGTATATATTTATATCCACAAAACTGGAAATTATGATACAATATACATTGTGACAGCATCACATTGCCTGGCAACCACCTAACAATGGACTAAAATGTCATTTTTAAAGTAGAACAGGATCTGCACACTGTAGGGCACCCACAAAAACAGGCAAACCAACATACAATGTGACAAGATTCTCAATGTGAGAAAATACAAAGAAATACACGTAGCAATAATAAACCTTCTATTTTAAATGAAATCATGTATTTACTTTATTTACTGTACAGGATTATGATTCCCCCACCCCTGGTTTGTGTGTTTGTGTCTTCCAGACTTACCGGTCTTACCAGTCCAGCGAGTTCGTCCAGGAGGCATGTTCTCCCACCAGTTCAAACTGGATCTCTGGTTTGTACACTTGTTCTCCATCAGCGATTCACCTGCCCATGTATTTAAGGATCAGTTCAGTCATCCACTCTTTGCCAGATCATCCAGCTTTGTTAGGTTGAATAAAGTCTTTGTTATCATTAGTACTTACCCTCCTGTCCCATCCAGATTCCTCTCAGTGTGTTTGTCAGTCTCCTGTCGGTACAACTAAGCAACAAAGTCATGGAAATCATCCCAGATCTACCACCTCTCTGGAAATATCCACCTGCCTGCCCATTTGCCACTGTTCACCTCTTTGCCTCAGGAAAGTCCCAGATCACTAACCTTTTCCTTCATTTACCTTTTGTTAATAAACTCTTTAAACTTGCTCTAATGTGTGAAGCTGCTTCCACCAGTCTTGTTTTAATTGTAAAAAAAGTGATAGGTGCATCCACACTATTTAACACAATTTAATTTATGAGGTTGGTTATTTTAAGGAATAAAACCCCACTGGATTTACTTTCTTCTTTTATGTTTGACAAATGTGCAACACATACAGTATGAGTCAAAAGTTATCTTCCAGGACACACTCTCCCAAATGAGAGTGTGTCCTGGAAGAGCTATGGCTTAAAAGAGGATCACTAAACAGAGGTGGTGGCTTATGACACCAGCTGTTCTCCATCTAAAATGGAGTCCTGGGCTCCCTTCCTAGGTGCCTCAACTTCCACTCTCACCTTTCTTCAGGTGACCTTGCATCACTAAACACCTGCGGGGACCAGTTGCTATGGAGACTGCAGCCATTGAGACGAAGGGGAGATGTGGAAAAACCCAGCTCTCTGAGTCACGGAGATAATTTTGGTGGAAGACAGAGAATAATGATAAATAATAGTAATGATAATGATAGCAAATCTGACAAATAGGAAATAGTGTCCATCAGTGCTATTGCTTTGGCATACTCAGTTATACCTTAAACCAAATTAGGATTAAAGTACTGTTGTTACTCGAACTCAAAAACAGCTCGACATACCAAAGGAGAAATGCAAACTATATACAATTTAAATACATGCATTACCTTTGTTAGCACGACACATGCTTGGACACAAATACAAACATTGAGAGCGGTGTGGTGTAACTGGCCTAAACACCACAACTATGTAGGAAGAAATGTCAGTTCTTAGGTCAGTTTCACAGTCATTGTTACAAGGATCCAAACGAGAGTGAAGGTATACTGGCATTTCCACTCTGTCTTTTAGAGCTATCATCCATCTAATCTAGGTATGTAACAATCTGCGTCACATCAATGGAAGGTGAGGTAAAAAAAAAAAAAAAAATAGCATGCAGTGTGGAAAACCTGATCTTTCAGTGTCACGGGGGATAGGACAAGCTGAGGGTGGAGTTTTTGGGGTTTTTTTTGGTCACTTTAAGTGTTTTTGTTACAGTCCACAATCTGTGACATGTTTTCCACTCTGCTGTTGCTCCTTGTAGAGACAATTAGGTGGCTATTAGTCAGGTGGTGCCCGCCTGAGTGGAAAACTTAAGAATTTAAAGAGAGAATATTTATTACAGAGTTAAAATTGTGCCAGTACAAGCTTCTTTTTCTTTAATGTTTAAAAATGACTGTATTAGAAATTTTAAAAAGTTACAGGTGGAACAAATTCCAAAATACACACATCCACAGATAAAAGCACTCTGGTTGCCAGTTTTGGAAGTAACTTAGATTTAAATGAAAAACATTTAAGAGATTAGTTTGAAAATATTGTAACGCAATCCATGCTAATGAGGACATAGGCGGTCGGTACAGAGCTCCTTTATTAGCCCAATTCTTCCAGGACATGAACAACAACAAAAAAACGTTACCCCAACGTCAACCCCTACTTCCTGTGTTGCCTTCACGTTCCCACCACCAAGACAGCTACTGAACTAGACTTGTTACACCCCCCCCCCCACCCCCCACCCCCCCCCCCCCACCCCCCACCCCACCCCCCCCCTTATTAGATTCCTTGCCCCGAGGGATCACATACAAAATCCCCAAGATACCCTGGGGGCCTCGACCGCCTCTAACAGGCACCACAGCCGGTGACCCTGGATGCTCTCTGCCATCCCAAACCTGGTGAACATGCCCTCCACCAGCCTGTCAGCCACCGTCTCCACCCCCTTGTCTGGAATAGCGTACGCCTCTGGCCAGTTAGTGAAATAGTTCATGGCAACCAGGACGTACCAGTTCCCTCTGTCCGTGCGTGGAAATGGTCCCAACACATCCACAGAAACCCTCTCCATAGGGGCTCCCACTGCCATCTGCTGGAGCTGCGCATGGGACTGATCTGCTGAACCCGTGTACCCTGTGCAGAGGTCACAGAGACAGCAGAAGTCCTCCACATCCCTCCGAAGACCCCCCCCTCTCCAGTAGAAACTCTGCTGGAGCCGACACAGAGTTTTGGAAACCTCAAAATGTCCTGCCCCCACTGTCCCATGACAGGCCCTTAGAAACCCCTCCCCCAAAGTCTTGGGGCCCACTACCTGCCATTTCTCCTCCCCTGTCACAGGTTCCTTCCAGGCTCTTTGCAGCACTCCATCCTTCACTCGGAGTGCCACGACCCTTCGTCACTGGCAAGCATCCAGCAAACTCACTCCTCTGCCCAGACTCAACCAACTGCAACACCGGCTGAAGGTCACCATCTTGCTCTTGATGTATCCTACATTCCAGCGGGTCCACCTCTACTCAGCGTGGAGTTCCTCCTCCCGAGCCTCCCGCCTCTCGCAGTAACGGCAACCAGCCGGGGCACATGGGCACCTTTACATGGCGTCCACATTCATGTTTAGCCTGTTAATTGGCAGTGTCCCACCCGCGGGACGTTTGTAGCGCTCTCCGAATTTGAAGCCTCATAGCGTCACAGTAACGCTGCAGTCTGCCCTTAGGATGCTTTTATATGACAGACTAGACCCTCAGAATTGGATTGACACCTCATTTGGCCAATCATGTTATGAAATGGGTTTTCCAGAGCCAATAATAAGCAGACAGTGTCATGTGACTTTTCTGGACATGCCCCAAATGTTCTCCAATCGTTCTGATTGGTTGACTCTGACCCAAAATCCAAAACCACAACTGTATAGCCAATAAAATTCCTGACACGTGGGTATATGGCGCTATGGGGTGGGTTTTCACATGAATCCATAAACTCCCTGCATAGTCAGTGCGTTCTCCATGCGTGAAACTGAGCAGGAAGTAAGAGTGTGTGCCATCGTGCGTAAACAGTGTTTACAATACTTTTTCTCCCCAACGGATTGTCAGAATGCATCAAAAACTGATTATATTTATTCAAAGAAGTGACTAAATGACTCACGAGAGTGGATTATTATTTATTAGAGGATTTCATCGCTGATTCGACTGGTTTTATGGAATCTCATGAACAAACAGCTGTTACTCAGAAGGCGATTCATGGTACGTGTTATGTTTTATTCTCAGCTCGTCTTCGTATTATATACTGTTTAGATGTAAATATGTATGTAATGGTGAGCTTGACATGCACCATTACATAGAAAATATCACCGTACGCTGTTGTTATGCCGATTATATTGTGTGTGTGATTTACATATGGAAATTTACAAGAGCAGTGTTGGGGCAGGGAAGGTTGTTACATGTCTCGATAAGGCTTTCACGGGGGTCTTTATTACAGCAGGATGAGGAGGCCAATGGCTCAGAGTTTTTTTTGACCAATAAAAGTCTAAAGTTTTACAAAAAGCTTTATGCTTTGTAGTGGGCTTTGTGTAAGTTTTGTTTGTGGGGGTGGGGGTATTTGTTTGGGAGGGGGTTGTAAGTTGTGTATCAGAGAGACTATTTGGAGGATTGTGGTTTTTTATTTTATGTGACTATGTAGTGTTTACATTTACTGTAACTTTTGATCAGTATACAATTTATTTATTTTGTGTGTGTGAAGGAATCGCTGAAAATAGACTGGGGGCTTTTGTAAATGAAGGCCTAACATTTTCCTTCTTTTACAAATTAGGGCAACCTCTGATTTATATGTCTATAATTATAATTAATTTGTACTGTCAGTAACTTTGTGTATAGCAGAGGATTCCTCAGGGTAGTATCTTTGATTAGAGCCCTCATTGATGACTGTATGTTGAAGCATTGAGGAGTTACAGCCATTTGAAATTTGTATATCAAAGGCTGCTAACATGTGGCACATGGAGTGTCCAAATGGCACATGTGAGACCATGCCTGGACATCAACACACAAAAACATTTACAAAACAGTAGGTTTTTGTGCTATCTTGATAAAATTTGAAATACACGTTGAAAAGACTTCATTCATTATATTTTCCAATCCATACCTTCTACACTCAGTGTGTAGTTCCATGAAAAAAAAGAGGAAAAATCTAGGCGAGGCAAAAAATTGTCTAATTTTCTGTGTTCCAAACTTAATAGCTACATACTCATTACAGTTACAGCATTTTTGACTGCAAAAATGAAAAATATAGCTTGTCTTCTTCACAAAGAGACCAAGCTTTTGCATGTACTCCAAAGAGTTCAGGAACAGCAGCTGATTTAATTTGGGTATGCTTTTTTAGGCGTTTTTGTTGATTTTGGAGCGGCCAGTTAACAGGTTAAGGGCAAGAAATTCAAATTGTTTACTAACAGACACTGAAGACTGGACAGTAGCATGGAATTTGTTTTTCACATCTTCTGGGGCGATCACAATGAAAAAGATTGTAACTTGTAATTGCAATATCTTTGTCAGTAATTGATTTTGTAAACCACGTTTCAGACAAAACAAGAATATCAGTGTTTGAAGTTTTCACCCAAATTTTCACCAAGTCCAGTTTAGGAAGAAGACTTCTGACATTTAGGTGAATAATACCAAGACCAGATTTCACTTTAAAATCACAAGGATTAGTCAAACAATTATAATCTGGACCAGGATTAGGTTGCACGTTTCCAGATAAGAGAAGCAAAAAACAATGAGGAATTTTCTTTGCACAGATTTTTGTAGTATTTCAGACTGAATCCTCCTTGTCCTCAGTCCCTTCGGGAGATGAAAACAGGTGAATAAGCTGGTCACATGGAATAAATGAGTCAGTTAAATCAGATAAAATGAGATCTCCACTGATGATAAAGTTTGAAAAGTTTTAAAGGTCCTAAAATCCCAGTTTGTTCCTTTTAGAAAAAATAAAAAATATGGTTCATGTTGGTCTTCAGACTGTTCCCATACATTATCTGGACATAAAGTTGTTGATAAGGTTACTAAAAGCTAGTGCTGGTAAAATATAGTTCAGTGCAGGTTTTTCATACTTCCCAGTCACATGACAATGATGTGTGACATCATACATAAACCAGGAAATCAGGTTGGGTAGAGAAAAGCTGTGAATAAATTAAACAAAATCAGACCAACCATGGTCCAACAGACAGCGTTCAATAATCACTTTTACAATGACAAAAAAACAAACTTCCCTTTATCATGAGAAATCTGGACCCATCAAACTCAATCTCAAGCAGACTTTCAGCAGGCTCAGCTTCAATAGGCCAGTAGGCTCCATGTCCAGGACAAGAAAGAAATACAGTTCCTCCAGGAGCAATGACGATGCAAGCTGCACTTCACGTGCAGTTCAGTTAGATGGATAGATAGATAAATACTTTATTAATCCCCGCTGGGGAAATTCATTTCTCCGCCAGCAACTACACATCATCTCACAAAAACATCACAAATTAAATCACAAATTGCAATCAGACAAGTCAGACATAAAACAAATACACACGTCAACCAGGGGTGTTGTACAGTCTTACAGCTGCAAGAACAAAGGACCTCCTGAACCTCTTAGTTCTACAGCGCAGAGAGAGGAGCCGGTTACTTCAGCTGCTTCTCTTACCTGCCAGTGTCTCATGCAAAGGATGTTTGCTGTAGCTAAGGATGGTCTGCATAAGACCCCTCACCCTCTTCTCCACCAGCTCCCCCACATAGTCCACTCTCCCACCCATCACATAAACACACTTTCTGACCAGCTTAGCCAACCTGCTGCAGTCCTTCACAGTGATGCTGTTTCCCCAACAAGCCACCCCAAAAAACACAGCGCTAGCCACAACAGACTGGTAAAAAGTGTCAAGTCCTACTTGTTGTCAATGTGGACTCCGTGATATTTGTAGGACGGGACTACTTCAATGCTCTCTCCATCAATTACGATGGGCGCATGGGGAAGTCTCTGTTGCCGAAAGTCCACAGTCATCACCTTGGTCTTAGATATATTCAGGATCAGATAATTTCTCCTGCTCCAGGCTGTAAAAGCTGCAATAAGCTCTCTGTACTCCATTTCTTCTGCTCCTTTCACACATGGCACCACTGCTGTATCATCTGAGTATTTCTGGATGTGACAAAGTTCAGACTTATATGTGAAGTCAGCGGTGTATAAGGTGAAAAGAAATGGTGACAGTACTGTACCTTGATGAGCCCCAATATTGGTTACTACCAGAGGTGGCAAAAGTACTGACATTCAATACTTAAGTAGAAGTACAAGTACTTGTGTTAAAAAATACTTTGGTAAAAGTCAAAGTACTGGTTCAACTTCTTTACTTAAGTAAAAGTAAAAAAAGTACAGGCCCTGAAATGCACTCAAATAAAAGTAAAAGTAGCTCTTTGGAGGACGTTTCTACCTGCTATTTTTGTGTAAAGCTAACTGAACCTCATTTTATATTATTGTAATAATATAAAATAATACAAGAGAATGGAAACGTTATTCCAATCTAAATTTCAATCCTAATGAATGCACTCTGCTTGAGTCTAGGACACAAACTGTGAAAGGGAATTTAAACACAGCTCTATTCTCTGTGTCCTCCATAGTAGAGGGTGACTGTGCCTCTACCTAAACACAAACATGAGGATACTCAGGGGTTACAGTGGGATTCAGAAGGTGGAGGAACCCTAAGATCAGCTGTAGTGGCTCTGCATGGGGAGAAGAATCACAGCTTTCTATTGTGAGCTCCAGTAAATGATGTTGGTGTGCAGGCTGTGATCAGCTGACCTGCTGCTGCTGCTCTGAGGTTTACTGCTCTGTGTGGATGAAGTGAACTCACAAAGATGTAACCCAGTATTTCACAGCTATCTGAGCTGATCTCCATCCCCTACACTGACAGCATACAGGCTGTAGAAATGTTGGATTCAGTGAATGAATCTCAGCATCAGCAGCTTTGATTCAAAATCATCTCTGCTGCACTGATGTAACCTGTAACTCTGACCATGAACACGGAGTGTGCACCAGTCCAACACAGAGCTTTACAGTAAATACAGTACAACAAGCTGACCTGTTTATTACGTACTAAACTGCAGTGTTTTCATGTAATCTTTGAATGATACAAAGTCAGCATACCTCAGTTTGTTTTCCAGTCCTTACCTTTAAATGTAACCTCTCCTTCCTTTCCTTTCTTCTTTCTTACATCTTTCTCCATCTCTGAGTAAACTTCTCTCTCTTTGCTCTCCCTGGAAATACAGCAGCTCTTCTTTTAGCTAGCAGACACACTGTGTGACAAACTGCACACACTTTGTGTGTTTGCTGATATTTGTTGAGCATTTAGAAACGTTGCATTTACCTGCCACACGTTACTCCCTTTATGCTCGCTCCTCTTCAGTAGCGCTAACTAAGCTGTTTGTGTCCCGCGAGCACAACTTACGGACTCATTCCAGCCCACTGTAAACCCTGATCATAGCGCTTTAAATGATACATTAATTATATGGGTTTGCTTATTTAATCCATTTGTACCCGATAAGCCCCGGTGATGGAGGATACGCCTGTACGATTGTCTCTTGTTATTATTCGTCCGTTTAGGCTCAGATCGTTTGATGTTTGATGGAAATGCAAACTTCTCTCTGATGTGTTAAACCTAAAGTAACGAGTCTGTTTTGAAAATGCAAGAAGTAGAAAGTACAGATATTTGTGTAAAAATTTAGGGAGTAAAAGTAAAAAGTAGTCAGAAAAATAAATACTCAAGTAAAGTACAATTACCTGAAAAATGCACTTAAGTACAGTAACAAAGTATTTGTACCTCATTACTTCTCATCTCTAGTCACTACTGTGCGATGCTACTCTGAGATGCTGCTGCCCAACCTGATGTACTGTGGACACTATTAATTTCATAACAATAAATTAAAACACCCCACTAATATATGTGTTAGAATAATCCAGCAAAACTCAAACACTGACTGGTGTTCTTCAAAAACCAAAATCACTTGAAAAACACTGAAAACAGTCATTCAGTCACACAGACACACAGACAGGTAAAGAAGTGCAGCCGCCATCTTGGAAAAAAACTTGACACATACAGTGGCCCTTAAAAACTTTAAGGTTTGACTTTTGGGAATTGGAATTAGTTACATTTACTAGTAGTCCTCCCATGGCTACTTGAGCTGACTGTGCCATGGGAGGAGAGGATGGAGGAGGCACATGAGAAGAACCTTGGGAAGTACTGTACCAACCCCTCATATGAATGTCAACAGGGGGATGGCGAGTATGGAACTTACCAGTGGAGGTGGGCTGCAGGGGATTCCCAGGGCAGTCTCTTTGGTGTGCTCTGTCCAGGTTTGGCATCAGAGGTCACGGCACAAGATGGGTTTCAGGTCCCACCGTTGCCCTTAAAGAAGAATAAATATGAATATAAAGTAACAATAATATAAAAGAAAAAAAAATATGCACATACATAGGTGGGTGAGGGCGGTGTGAACCACAAAGGAGATAGCATCCTCTGCGGACTGTTGTGCATATTGGAATGGGTCGACAGTGACATCAGTGGTATCCTTGATGTGGGCCATAACCAGTCTCTTGGATCCTTGAAGCGAGGGTAGAACCTATTTAGAGTGTCAAAAACTATAAAATATAATGTTAGAAATATGTAAAATATAATATTACTGCAACTAACATTATAAAACAAGCTGAAACAGCATCAAAGTGGCTATGGTTGAAGTGCTTTGAGTGCTGGAACAACCCACCTGGCAGCGACGCAATATATATTAGAGAGTTGATGGTGGAATCTGAGAGGCTGAGGGCGTTGCCCCAGGATGCTGGAGTTGGCTGTGAAGCCCTCTGGAAGCGTTGTGGGTTAATTGACGAAACAAAGCTGAAGGAGGTTACCCACCTGATGACCTGAAGAAGGCCCAAGGGCCCGCACCACAATGGTTGTTAAGATCGTGAAGCTGGTGTGGCCATCACCATCAAGGTAGCGGCTGGAACAGCACCCTGTAATTGAGGGGATAGTGATCTGATTATGTGACTATTTGGGGTCTAAATGAGGCATAATTGTGGGAAAATTCCATGACTGCAAATATGCAGTTTCTCGTTACAGTTCTCAGAGAGTCAATCAGCAGCCAAATTGGGAAATATATGAGTAAATCATGCTGTTGTACTGATACATGTGCACAGCAATGGTTCACAAGGTTTGAAAATCAATATTTGGTATGACCACCTTCTTTGGATTTTGGCTGCCTTTTTTTCTGTTCTCTGTCAAAATGATCCCACACTGCTTCAATAATGTTGAGGTCCAGGCTCTGGGCAGACCGATATATGAGTGATTGTGTTCCATTGTGTGTTTTTCTCTCTCAAGTTCAAGTTCAAGTTCAAGTGTACTTTATTGTCAAAAATCTATGTAACAGGGTTAGCACAGAAGTTCGAAATTGCGTTTGACCAGTCTCCAATGTGCAAGTTTAAAAACAATTAAATAGGACATTCACAATAATCTCTCTTTACATACACACACACACACACACACACACACATGCACACATACACAGCTAACCTACTCGTACATGAATTACCATTCTTACTCTGACATATTATTCACAGCATAAACACAGACAATACACACTTACATATGCGCAGTCATTCGAACACTAACATACTGATAAGACATGTTCAATACAATACAACACAATACTCTCACTCATTCACACTCTTCATTCACTCACTCACTCCCTCACTCACTTCACTCACACACACACACACAGTGTGTAATAAGTATACTGACATGACACGCAACCCCCCCCCCCCCCCCCCCCCCCCCCTCCTCACACACATAGCAGCAGCAGAGGTACAATCAGTGGTCCTAGAAGTAAAGTGAAAAAGTGTACATCTGAATACAAGGTGCAAGAGTAAAATGCCAAATGGCATGGAATGTTCAAGTGTCTTTCCTCAGTGTGTTCATGAGTCTAATTGCTTGAGGAAAGAAGCTGTTACTCATTCTGCTTGTGCGGGACCGCAGGTTGCGGTACCGCTTCCCTGATGGTAGAAGGGAGAACAGTCTGTGTGCTGGATGAGTAGTGTCTTTGATGATGTTCATTGCCCTCTTGGAACAGTGTGAAGTGTACAGTTCCTGGATGGCTGGTAGGGGTGACCTGATGATCTTTTCTGCTGTCCTCACCACCCTCTGTAGCGCCTTTTTGTCTGCAGCTAGGCAGCTGCCGTGCCAAACAGAGACGCTGCTGGTCAAGATGCTCTCAATAGCACCTCTGTAGAAGGTGGTGAGAGCAGAGATAGGGAGGTCAGCTCTTCTCATCCTTCTCAGGAAGTGGAGTCGTGTCTGCGCCTTCTTGACCAGCGCAGTGGTGTTGGTAGTCCATGAGAGGTCATCTGTGATGTGCACTCCCAGGAACTTTGTGCTTTTCACAGACTCTACTGCACTGCCGTTGATGGTGAGAGGGGTGTGTGTTGTTTTTTTCTTCCTCTCTCTCTCTCTCTCTCTCTCGCTCCGCCCTTTTAAAATTAAGTTTTCAAATAGCATAAAGTATATGCAAATGCAAAAAAAATGAGAATTTATATATTTAGCTCAACACAAGTGCCTTCATGCGTTCAAAATCAAAATACAAAACATGTACATGGCTTGCTGGTATTTGATGACACCCTGTCACAAATTGGGTTTGTTTTTGATGATGAGTGAACGCTAGTGTGTTTGACTGCTGCTGCTCCCTGGCTCACTTGTTTTATTTTGCTGCTCACCACTGAATTACCACCGCTGATTTACGACTGGCAACAATGTGGTTTAACAGACTCTTTCTGGGTAGTTGTCATCTGGCAAATTCAACTACAAAATTCTGCTTCTCACTTTCAAGGCATCTTCATATCAGAACACCCACTCGTTCCCTCAGGTCCTCCTCAACCATACACCCTACCATTCCACCAGCCTGTCTGACCACCATGGGATCCAGGCCCTTCAGTTGTTCTGCTCCCTGCCTCTTAAATTCCCTCCCTCCTGACCTCTGAAACACTGACTCTCTTCTCATATTCAAAACCCAGCTGAAAATCTGTTTATAGCGTATTCTGTCTAAAATTCATTGTATCACTGTTCACTGTTATTATTTATGTTCATGTTACATTGTTTGTGTGTTTACTGTTTAGTGACCTTGGACATAAGAGAGGCTTGCATAAATAATAATAATAATAATAATAATTAAAGCCGCAAGCGGCGATGAGCGGGCCCTCGCACCCGGCGCGCGTCGACCCCTGGCGCGCTCCAGCCAAGCCGCGCGTCGACCCGTGGCACGCTCCAGCCGAACCGCGCTCGGAGGTTCTCGCAGACGAGAGAGTAGCTGGCTCACCCGGCTGCTGACGGCTCAGCAGGCTAGCCGTACTTCGCGTCGATCGTCTCCCGCTTCCACTAGGTGGCGTCGGTGAGTGCCCACTAATTAATATGTCACAATGCTCTATGTAATGCCTGCAGCCATCAATGAAACTGTAATGACCATAGGATGATGAGTATCAGTGTCCTACTGATTTCCTGTTGCCACTAGGTGGCGTTATGAGTGTGAAACAAAGCTGATAGAGGGGTGTGTCCGGTCTCCCTTACCCTCCCATTAAGCCTGTGAAGTTTGAGGCAGATCGGACAATGTATGTCAGAGATGTAACAATTTGGTGCACTGTGGTATATGAGTAAAATCCCACATTTAGAGGGTTGCTACGGCAACAGCGTTCAATATTCTACAAAACCATGAATATCTTTTGATGGGCTACTTGTGTAGATGATCTGGAGCCATTTTGGTGTGACTGGATGAAAAGCTGTAGTAGAAGATGATTCAAATAGCAGGCCTGAAGAATGTGAAAAATGCTGCAAAAATGACACCTTAATTAGAACATGTCAGGCTTCCTGTTGGATTTCGGCTATCGGTCCAAGAGACTTTTTTGTACGTGTTAGGATGTTACTTCAGCATGCACGATTTCAGGTACACAGACCAAGCACTGCCCTGGGGCTGATGTTTAGAACCTATCTGGGCCTGAAATGGAAAAAAAGTCCAAATTCAGAGGGTTGCTACGGCAACACCGTTCAATATTCTACAAAACCATGAATATGTGTTGATGGGCTACTTGTGTGGATGATCTGGAGCCATTTTGGTCTCACTGGGTCAAATGCCCTAGGAGGAGTTGAGGCAAAAAGGCCTGAAAAAGGCGAAAAATGCTGCAAAAATGACACTTTAAAGTAAACGTGGCTGACTTCCTGTTGGGTTTGGGCTATCGGTCCAAGAGAGTTTTTTGTAGATGTTAGCATCTTACATCAGCAGGCACATTTTCAGGTACATAGAGAAAGCACAGCCCAGGGGCTGATGTTTAGAATCTCTGTGAATTTGAAATTGAAAAAAGTCCAAATTCAGAGGGTTGCCATGGCAACACCGTTCAATATTCTACAAAACCCTGAATAACTTTTGATGGGCTACTTGTGTAGATGATCTGGAGCCAATTTGGTGTCACTGGGTGAAATGCCCTAGGACAAGTTCGTTCAAATAGCAGGCGTGGAAATCGCAAAAATTGACACCTTCAATTGAAGATGGCCGACTTCCTGTAGGGTTTAGGGTATGGGTCCAAGAGACTTTTTTGTACGTCTTAGTATGTTACATGAGCATGTACATTTTCATACATGTAGATAAAACGTAGCTCCGGGGCTACTCAAAAAACGTGCTATTTTAAGATATTCCGAGCTGCCACTAGGCGGCGCTCTAACGTTTATGGACTTTATGCATATGAGTGTGTTCAGGGCAGCATGCTTATCACACCACTGAAGTTTGAGCCAGATTGGGCAAGTTGGCTTTGAGTTACAGCCATTTTTGTGTTCATGGCGAATCATCGAACTTTGCCATCCCATAAGGGTCACGGCCTTTTGTCAAAAACT
This sequence comes from Archocentrus centrarchus, assembly GCF_007364275.1. Taxonomy (NCBI): domain Eukaryota; kingdom Metazoa; phylum Chordata; class Actinopteri; order Cichliformes; family Cichlidae; genus Archocentrus; species Archocentrus centrarchus. Next base: position 9,324,680 of record NW_022060145.1, read on the forward strand.
CACAGTTTTGAAAACACAGTAAGTCCAACTTCTTAAGGCTTTCCAGGTGAAATTTGAGATGGTTCTGCTAAACCACCTTGGAGCTGGACCTCCAAGTGTAAAATATGACATTTCCTGTTCCCACTAGGTGGCGCTGCGACTGATATTAAATATTGTCATATGTATGTGTTCAGGGGGGCACCCTCATCCTACTGGAGAAGTTTGATGCACATTGGATCATGTAGGTATGAATGAGAGGCAATCAAAATTTCATGGCGAATGATCAAAGTTCAAAGGGGCATAAGGACCCCTCCCCCTTGGCAAAAACTCACCATTTTCGAGATTTAGATTCCCCTGGGGGTGTAGGTTAGACAAACCAAATATGAAGATGATAACATCTAAAACCTCTGAGTTATTAGAAAAAGTGTGAGGGCTGCAAATCGCCAAATTTGCATAATTAATTCAAAATGGCTGACTTCCTGTTGGGTTTAGGGCATGGCTCCAAGAGGATTTTTTGTGCGCCTGGACATGATATACATGTGTATGAAGTTTCATTCATGTACGTGAAACACAGCGGTGGGGCTCCAGTTTAGGGGGCGCTAGCGAGCCATTTGGGCGCGCCCTTGCCCGAGCCCATTAAAATACTTAAATTTTCACCAGGTGTGACGCATGTGCAAAGTTTCATGAGTTTTTGAATATGATAAAGCCCCCAAAAAGCCAATTCATTTGCCTGAATAATAATAAAAAAAAAAAAAAAAAAATAATAATAATAAACGAAGCAATTACAATAGGGCCTTCGCACAGTTCGTGCTCGGGCCCTAATAATAATAATAATAACAATACATTTTATTTATACAAGCCTCTTTATTGGCAGCATGGTGGTGTGGTGTTAGCACTGCTGGCTCACAGCTAGAATGACATCTAGAAGGCCTGGGTTTGATTCCACCTTGTCCTCGGCCTCTCTGTGTGGAGTTTGCATGTTCTCACTGTATCTGCGTGGGTTTCCTCGCACAGTCTAAAGACATGTAGTTACTGGGGTTAGTTCAATTGGTCACTCTAAATTGCCCATAGATGTGAATGGTTGTCTGTCTCTGAAAGAAGTGAAGAAGACTCCCCATTTACATGAACAAATTGGAGTCTATTAGATAAATATGATTCAAACCACTGCAGTGCAGTACCTTTAATACCTATAGTATGCTCTAATCTCCTTTCACTTCATGGATTTCTTTACAAATAAATTTTTAGACATTAGAGAAAGTTATTTATAACCATCTCAAAGATTTGTCTTCATGTTCAGCTGCTCTGAGCACTGCTGGTATTTGTTTAGACTCTCTCGCTCCAGTTGATCTTTCAGAGTCAACTTCAATAGTTACTTCCTCCAAACCAGCAACATGTTTATTAGAGCCCATTCCTACTAGACTGCTCAAAGAAGTCTTTTCTTTTATTGATGCTTCAATCTCAAAAATGATCAATCTGTCTTTATTAGTTGGCTATGTACCACAGGCCTTCAAGGTGGCTGTAATTAAACCGCTACTTAAAAAGTCATCACTTGAGCCAGCTGTCTTAGCTAATTATAGGCCAATCTCCAACCTTCCTTTTCTCTCAAAGATCCTTGAAAGAGTAGTTGTAAAACAGCTAACTGAGTATCTGCAGAGGAACGGTTTATTTGAAGAGTTTCAGTCAGGTTTCAGAATTCATCACATCAGCATTAGTGAAGATTAAAAATGATCTTCTTACAGCCTCTGACAGTGGACTCATCTCTGTTCTTGTCCTGTTGGACCTCAGTGCAGCTTTTGATGCTGTTGACCATAACATTTTATTACAGAGTTTACAGAGATTAGTAACATTCCAGTTTTGTGGATAAAAATTACATGTTATTGTTGCAAACTGAAAATGGTACAATGCTTTTATAAGGTGTTATAGTTACTTAAAACACTACATATTTTAGCCTGTAAATTAAGATGCCTTCATGTCTGAAATAAATAAGAACCTTCAGGGGCCAAAAATGTAGCTGTTTGATTTAGAAGTTCAACTCCTGAGGATTATGTAGACAAAGATTTTGTATATTATACCAATATTCCAAGTGCCATGGCATGGCATAAATGTGCCTTAGTCATTTAATTCTGACTGGTTTTAGTTCTCATCCTGTTTTACATTTTGAATGTGTGATGTTTTTTTAGACCCAAGAGTGATTTATTTTTTTTTAATCTAAGGAAATCCATCATGTGTACGTTAAAATGTTTTTGTTTTTGTTTTGTTTTTTGTTTCATCCGACTGTCAGTTTGATATTTTGTGATCCCAATCATATTAGATTTTGCTTAAATTTTGGGGGTATTTCTGAGTCAAGAGACACACTATTTAAGATAAGATAAGATAGTGTTTATTTGTCACATGCGCAGTTATACACAGTACAATGCACTTTTGTACCTGCAACCATATATATACACACACATATGAATAAGAAGAATAAAAATAAAAATAAGTAATTCACACTATACACTATATACTATACACTATACACACTTTTTCACGGAACTATAGAATATTATATTATTTACATAGTGCAATAATAGTCCAGTTAGGGCTCAGAGTTGAGCAGACAGATGGTTTGTGGGTAAAAACTCTTCTTCAACCTTTCAGTCTTAGTCCTCAGGCAGTGGTAACGCCGGCCTGATGGGCAACTGCTAAAACTTTATGGAGAATACTGAACTCGTTGGACAAGAAACTAGAATGGCATTTTAAGCTTTGTTCACTGTGAGTGTCACAAATACTCCTTAAAACCTATCCTTGTGCTTTTGTGGTGTCATTTTACGATTTTAGGTGTCACACTGAAAGTCAGTTGGTTAAAAAGATAACACTGCAATGTATAGAATACATTTCTGAAATACCTGTCTGCTGTTGATCTTCCAAGATTAAGGGTTCCATTTACTTAGGGTACCAAACGAGATAGATACCATTTGCTTGACTGTATGTTTGTCAGCAAATCTTGCAGAAACAAAGATTTGTCGAAATATATGCAGTTAATGTCAAGTTTCTTGTTATATATTTTATGAGTACTCTGGTTGTTCATCGAAAATACTTGCATTCAAACTATCAGAGATCAATCTGTGAAAAAAGATAAGGTTATGACATCTGGTTAGTTCACGTCAGTGGAATGCTGAATAACAATGGTGGGGACTGAATTTTTCAGGATTTTTTTTTTTAATCTTTTCATCTTGAACTGCCAGTTTAACATGATTCAATAGAACTGTCCATGCACAACACATAGTTTCATTGTTCAGCAAATATATAAGGCCTGAACAAACTGGTGGCATCATTAAGGGATCAGACAGTAGGCGAGAGTAAACAAGGATCCTGAGAATTACTGCTCTGGGGTAAGCAAATTTCTATGTCTATGGTCTATATGTAAATAAGTCTTTGTTTTTGTGTGAATTTGTGCCAAGGGTTTGTTTTGAAATTTATTGTCTATAGTTCATTGTTACTTTAAAAAAATAAATGCAATATAAAGCATTTTCCATGCAGAAAATGTTTTTAAACTTAAAACAAGTCTTAGACTTAAATTTACAGAAATGATATACTTTTACATTGTCAAGGTTAACAAAATTGTTTGATTATTATTTCCACTTTCTTTGATATAGTATATTCTACAAAAAAATTAAAATCCAAAAGCAAGTTTAGTGAGTAAACTGCAGTTCTGTGTTTTCTGTTCAGTCACAACTTTTAGTGTTTACATTTGCTTTTTTCTGGACAAAAATTTCCCTCCCCTTTTTTTTCTTGTTCCTGCATATGAAATTTCCACCCTTGTTTTTGGCTCCCTGAACACAAATTTTTATCAGTTAGGTCTCACATTAATGCCCACGTACACAACATTTTTCACTTCTAAAAGTCCACATTTGGTGGTTGCTTGAGTTAGTGGTGGAAGTGGCATAACAGGCAACATAGCAAAGAACTAGGTGGCTCAGATGATAGGATGGGTTGTCTACTAACCAGAAAGCTAAAGGTTGGTCAATTAATCTCAGACTCCTTCAGCCTGCGTGTCAAAGTATTCTTGGGCAAGATACTGAACTCCAAGCTGCCCCCAGTGTATTCATCTGAGTGTGTATGAATGTTAGGAAAAGTACTTCAGTAGAGATAAAAGTGTTATATAAATGGATGTATGGTAGTTTGTGTTAGGCTTTCAGTAGGCTGAGCACTCAGCTTGAGCAGAAATGTGCTATATAAGTACTAGTGCATTTACAATTTAGCAAAGAACATTTTTAAATTGTATCTTTAGACCTTTTGTTAATAACAGCCTGCCACAAAAACAAATCATTTTTTCTATTTCTTTAGTTGAATTTACCAAAAATGCCAAAGATAACAATTTGAAAAGCATAAAATAATATTTTTGCACTAACAAGGTAATTCCCAAAGAGTTAATCACCCAAAGCTTGGCACATGTGGTTTGCAGTGTGTCTGCACTATCTATAGCAGATGAACAGAATCTGAAAGTCATGTCCTTAAGAAATGGGAAAAAATCCAGCAAGGACCTGACAGACATATCTGGCCAAAGCCCCTTTAGAAATGGTCTCATTGGAAGGGTGGCTGGCAAGAAGTTTTATTCTTAGTATATGGAGGAGGTCAAGAGAGTTACAACAGTGAGAGTCTACAGCTATCTGTAAAGCATAGTGGAAGTTCTGTTATGGTTTGAGTTCACTTAGGGCCAGTGGTGTTTGGGATCTTGTCAGAATTAATGGAATCATGAATGCAAAAAAAGTATGGTCACATTCAAATCTAGATGCAATATCATCTGGAAGGCATCTGATTGGCAACAGCTTCACTTATTGGCAGTCCCAAACATGCATTGGCAGTTTGTATGATGTGGAAGTGCTTGTGCATTGACTTGTTTGTTCTCGCTCTCTCCAATTTACAACAACATTCAACTTACAACAAATGCATATTGTTAAATATTTCAGGTTCTCAATATGGCCACAATGGGTGCTGGTCAAATATTGACAATCTTGTTATTTGTTCTGGGTAAGTAACTGATAATGTAAAAATATTATGATACAGCTCTCTGAAAAAAAATTTAAAATAGTAATCATCCATCTGTTCTTCATTAAATGTCACAAATGAACTTGCATAAACAGTAAATGGAGAGGTCACTTCAGGACAAACAACCACTGTCACTCCAGCTACCATGACCATAAACGAAACAACAGCCGCTACAGCTGTTGTAACAAGCACCACCTCTGAAGCAACAACCACAGGTGTTGCAACAACCACCACATCAGTTCAAACATCAACCACAGCTCATACAATAACAACAACCGCATCAGCTCCAACAGCAACCATAGAAGCTCCATTAGCTACCACAGCTCCAACTGCAACTACATCAGCTCCGACAACAGCTCCAACAGCAACCACAGCTGACACAACAACCACCACAGGTGCTCCAACAACTATCACCGCAGCTCCAACAGCAACCACAGTGGCTCCAACAACAACAGGTGCTTCAATGTCAACCACAGCAGCTGCAACAACAGCTACAGCTGTTGCAACAACAGCCGCTTCAATAACAACTGCAGGTACTGCAACAACAGCCACAACAGCTGCAACAACCACAGCAGCTGCAACAACAGCCACGGCTGCTGCATCAACAACAACGGCTGCTCTTGCAACTACAACAGCTGCTCCAACAACATCAGCTGCTGCTCCAGATACCACAGGTGCTCCAACAACAACAGGTTCTTCAACATCAACCACAGCAACTGCAACAGCAGCCACAGCTGCTGCATCAACAACGACAGCTGCTCTTGCACCTATAACAGCTGCTTCAACAACCACAGCAGCTCCAACAACAACAACCATAGGTGCTCCAACAACAACCACAGCTGTGCCAACAACAACAACAGCAACCACAGCTGCTCCAACAACAACAGGTTCTTCAACATCAACCACAGCAACTGCAACAGCAGCCACAGCTGCTGCATCAACAATGACAGCTGCTCTTGCACCTATAACAGCTGCTTCAACAACCGCAGCAGCTCCAACAACAACAACCACAGGTGCTCCAACAACAACCACAGCTGTGCCAACAACAACAACAACAACCACAGCTGCTCCAACAACAACAGGTTCTTCAACATCAACCACAGCAACTGCAACAGTAGCCACAGCTGCTGCATCAACAACGACAGCTGCTCTTGCAACTATAACAGCTGCTTCAACAACCGCAGCTGCTCCAACAACAACAGGTTCTTCAACATCAACCACAGCAATTGCAACAGCAGCCACAGCTGCTGCATCAACAACGACAGCTGCTCTTGCACCTATAACAGCTGCTTCAACAACCGCAGCAGCTCCAACAACAACAACCACAGGTGCTCCAACAACAACCACAGCTGTGCCAACAACAACAACCAAAGCTGCTCCAACAACAACAGGTTCTTCAACATCAACCACAGCAACTGCAACAGCAGCCACAGCTGCTGCATCAACAACGACAGCTGCTCTTGCACCTAAAACAGCTGCTTCAACAACCGCAGCAGCTCCTCCAACAACAACCAAAGCTGCTCCCATACCAGTTGTTATTCTTACCGCAGTTGTTGTCACACCCTATCAACCTGCGCTTGCCGATAAAAGCAGTCCACAATTTAAGGCACTTGAGGCACAAGTGGTACAAGTGGTGAGTAAAATACGGAGATACCCTTTCAATGTTTATGAAATGAAATTACAACGGTTTACAACTACAATTTGAATTAATGTATATTTTTCTAATTGCTTTCTTTCCACAGTATGATATTATTTATAAAGCTCGATATGGCCGACTTTTCATCCGTGTTATTGTTATAGCATTTAGGTGAGATTTTAAACACCTTTTTTAAAAAATATCAACAATAATCATACTTACTGTAATAATGACAAAGAGAAAAATATTCCTGCAGAGAAATAAATGTTAATTAAGATATTTTTGCTTTAAAAAAAAAATTTAGATCTGCTGCGACGAGAACGCGTGAGTCTAACACTGAAGCAGAGGTACAGCTTGTGTTTAACGAAACTGCAACACCTGCAGAAATCCCAAAGGCTGCAGATGTAGCACAAACCTTAAAAGAAGCTGTGTCAAATCCCAACAATACTTTCAACTTAACTGTTGATGCTGCATCTGTCCAAGTATTCACAATAATCCGTAAGTAAATCAAGAGCGACAACTGCTGCAGCAGTTGTCGCTCTTGTCATTGAAGTATTCTTTTAAAGCAAGGAAAAAAACACTGATATGTAATCTATTAATGCGGTATGAATGTCTGTGTATTTATTTGTTGTCTCAAATAACACCAAAGTCATTATTTAGTGTGCTAAACATAAAAAAAAGTACTTTAAATGACATTTACCATGCATTAAAATAACATACTTTTAGCATGTTTTGTGTTTTATCAAATATAAATTACTTTTCAATTGTTTTTTTACTTTTTGTTTTCTTTTATAGCAACAACTGCAGTCCCCACAGTCAATACTACTGATACTGGAAACACAACCAGAGCTGCAGCCAACACATCTACATCTGTTGCAACAATAAATATAACAGCACTTCTAACAACCACCACAGTTGCTGGAACTACAACCACAGCTGCAGCCAACACACCTACATCTGCTGCAACATTAAATATAACAACCACCACAGTTGCTACAACACCAACAGCAGCTCCAACAACAACCACAGTTGCTACAACACCAACAGCAGCTCCAACAACAACCACAGTTGCTCCCATACCAGTTGTTATTCTTACCGCAGTTGTTGTCACACCCTATCAACCTGCGCTTGCCGATAAAAGCAGTCCACAATTTAAGGCACTTGAGGCACAAGTGGTACAAGTGGTGAGTAAAATACGGAGATACCCTTTCAATGTTTATGAAATGAAATTACAACGGTTTACAACTACAATTTGAATTAATGTATATTTTTCTAATTGCTTTCTTTCCACAGTATGATGTTATTTATAAAGCTCGATATGGCCGACTTTTCATCCGTGTTATTGTTATAGCATTTAGGTGAGATTTTAAACACCTTTTTTAAAAAATATCAACAATAATCATACTTACTGTAATAATGACAAAGAGAAAAATATTCCTGCAGAGAAATAAATGTTAATTAAGATATTTTTGCTTTAAAAAAAAAATTTAGATCTGCTGCGACGAGAACGCGTGAGTCTAACACTGAAGCAGAGGTACAGCTTGTGTTTAACGAAACTGCAACACCTGCAGAAATCCCAAAGGCTGCAGATGTAGCACAAACCTTAAAAGAAGCTGTGTCAAATCCCAACAATACTTTCAACTTAACTGTTGATGCTGCATCTGTCCAAGTATTAACAATAATCCGTAAGTAAATCAAGAGCGACAACTGCTGCAGCAGTTGTCGCTCTTGTCATTGAAGTATTCTTTTAAAGCAAGGAAAAAAACACTGATATGTAATCTATTAATGCGGTATGAATGTCTGTGTATTTATTTGTTGTCTCAAATAACACCAAAGTCATTATTTAGTGTGCTAAACATAAAAAAAGTACTTTAAATGACATTTACCATGCATTAAAATAACATACTTTTAGCATGTTTTGTGTTTTATCAAATATAAATTACTTTTCAATTGTTTTTTTACTTTTTGTTTTCTTTTATAGCAACAACTGCAGTCCCCACAGTCAATACTACTGATACTGGAAACACAACCAGAGCTGCAGCCAACACATCTACATCTGTTGCAACAATAAATATAACAGCACTTCTAACAACCACCACAGTTGCTGGAACTACAACCACAGCTGCAGCCAACACACCTACATCTGCTGCAACATTAAATATAACAACCACCACAGTTGCTACAACACCAACAGCAGCTCCAACAACAACCACAGTTGCTACAACACCAACAGCAGCTCCAACAACAACCACAGTTGCTACAACACCAACAGCAGCTCCAACAACAGTGAAGCTGTTGCAATTTCGATCTGTTGGAGAGACATTTACTAATGACTTGCTGAATTCATCATCTACAGTGTTCAAAACACGAGCCAATTTGACAGTGACAACAGTAAGTATTGTCCCTGAAGTCAAGCAATACTTAAATGTATTTACTCACTTAAGCATGCAAACTCACAGAATATGCACGTGTGTGTGTTTCTGCAGATTGAACCTTTCTACAAGAGAGCATTTCCTTCATTTCGTTCATTAAGTGTGACTGGATTCAGGTTACTTATTTTTTATATACTGAAGGAATTTCATAAACATTATATAATGTATAATTACTTAATGAAAATAAAATAATGTTTTGGGTTATTTATTTTCCAGCAATGGATCAATCATCACTGACATTACCATTCGGTTTGAATCTACATCAGTCCCAAATAACACTGAGATTGGAAATGTTTTGATCAATGCAGCACCAAACATAACAGTTTTCACCATTACCAGAGACTCTGTTGTTGTCAGTGACATAGGTAAGCAATATTAACACTACCATTAACACTACCATTAAAGAGTTCATAATCTCTTTAATCTTTAATCATAATCTGCCTTGTTTCCTTTTCTTGGAATTCTTTTACAGCAACAACTGTTGGTACTACTGGTGCTACTACAGCTACAAATACAAGCATGGCAACTCCTACAACCGCCACATCTGTAACAACTGTTGAGTCAGTAACAGAACTACTGCTACAATTCAAATCAAATGAAATATTTATACAAGGCTTGGCCGATCAGACATCTACTGCATTTAAAAATCGAAGCACACTGATAGCGACAACAGTAAGTATCTTTCTTAAAGTGTAAGTCATAACAGATACATTCAAATTAATTGGAAACATTTACAAGACATTACATTTGAAATATAAATATAGTAAATTTGCCATCATAGTTTGTAATCTTATTGCACAGTCAGCAAATTAAAATTTAAATTATTTACATGATCATAACATTATAAACAAATGTGCAAGCACATTTTATTGTGTAATTTAAAAACTTGAGTGCTTCTGTAAATTCCTCACAAAGTTTCTATTAGCATTTGAGTGCTGTGTCAAGTTAAAAAGTGACATTGAAATGAAACAAATTCAATATGTGTCTAAAAATGGAAATTGCATGAACAGTAAACAAAACAGTATATGATTACATAAGGAATATTGTATCATAAATACGTTTATTTGTGAAGCAAGGAAGCACAAACCCTAAAACCCTATATAGCACATATATTCACAGATTGTGTGTGTGTGTGTGTGTGTGTGTGTGTGTGTGTGTTTCTGCAGCTTACATCCTTTTACAGCAGAGCATTTTCTTCATTCCGCTCACTGAGAGTCATTTTTTTCAGGTAATTATTTTTCTATATACAGATGGAATTTTACAAATGTTTATAAAACATAAACAAAAATAAAACATTGTTTTGGGTTATTCCTTTTACAGTCCTGGATCAATTATCAACAACTTGGCCATTGGATTTTCATCTTCATCGGTTCCTAATCCAAGTGAGATTGGAAAGGTTTTGATCAATGCAGCATCCAACATAACATCCTTCAACATTAACACCACCTCTGTGTCTGTGAATGGCATACGTAAGAAATATTTAATACTATCATATTAAACATATTAATAAATTATAGAACTGTTTGTTAAAGCAATGCTTTTTTTCTTTTTCTCAACATCTGCAGAAGTATCACATGCAGTGAGCCACAACATCAGTCTCCTCACTGCATCCTGCATGGTGCTGCTGTCATGGCTGCTGTCAGGCCAGCAATAATATCTGTGCTGCTGCTCTTCTTAAATCACTTTAGAAATGTCTGCTGTGACTGTGTATGAAAAGGACTTTGTTCCCAATGGAAAACCAAGAAGATCTTCTGGTAGAGAGCAATCATAGTATGGCTTAGAAGGAACTATGCTAAAATTAACCTTTGTGTTATCATCGATATTTACATAATTTCTAACAAATTAGACATTGATTATCAATGTGTAATACAAGTCCTGTGATGCAGTCATAATCAAAGGTGGACATATTAATTCAATCATGTTTTAATCCATAAAGGGTCTCCTGAGCTTGTGATTCTGATGGAAAAGAATGAAAGTGATATTTAGAAACAACTATGTATTAAATTTAAAGTTGCACATTAACAATGAAGGATAACTGCAAAAGCACATCTACTTAATCATAACTCATATCCTGAATGGAAATTTTAATCATTTTCCTGTTGATATTCCTCGACTCACATCCATGAAGGAAAGAACCTAATCCACTGAAAAAGTAATGTGTGTAATTATTAATGAATAATATAAGGTCAGATTGTGTGAAATGAATGAAAGTGACATGATCTCCACACCCTCACCCCTCACCCCCACAGCTCCTCCAACAAACTGGACACAGCTGGACTGTGGCATTCCTGAAATATAAGCTGCACGAACAATGTCCTGTATGATCACCCAATCACGTTTTATATATTTAAATCTATTTATACTGTGTGTGACTGTTCCTATAATTTATATGCTTATAGTAAGGAACAACAATACAAAATGATTAGTTTACTCATATCAAAAATTAAAAACACAACAAATATCTAGATTTTATCAATGTAATGCCTGTTTTCCTTCTCAAGTAAGTCCAAAAAAATAGTCTGTCATGTTATACTGAAGATTCTTCTATTAAAGGCACAGAAGATATATAATGAGAATTTGAAGTCTTCTTCTTTTTATATACATTTATTTTTACAATCAGCTATGCTCACTGTGGTCACATCTGTTCAGAAAGACAAAAACAGGACACACTGTGACACCCAAAAGTTGCTTTACAGATTATTATTGATTGAAAAACATTGTAACTCTAAGATTTGACTTTAGGCTCCTCTATAATTTACCCAGGAAGCAGCTGTCGAGATTGCAAAAACAAGTTAAGTGAGCTCAACGACAACCCCAAAGTTTGTTTTTTCATGCAGGAAGAAGACCATTTAACAAATCAGGTGAAACAGTGGTACAATGAAGAAAGAAAGAAAGAAAGAGAGCAAAACTAGCAACTGAGAACAGAAGGTACATTTGCAGAAAATCTGCAAACTTGTATATATGATCAAAACAAAGAAAACAAACAAAAAATGTTTTCCACTGTATCCATCGGGTGTGTTGGTGTAAGTTTGGACATGACCACTCAAAAAGGCAGATTTTTTCATTTGCTTGGATGTTTTACTTGTATTATGAAAAGTGTGACACAGACTATGTCAAGTTAGGGCTCCAAATGGGTTTAAGTTGATCACCTATAGAGACATATAATCCTGCTCTTTCTTGAACTGGAATCTCTAACTTAATTCCAGATGAAATTTTTCAGTAGTTTCCAATAATGTATGTGATGATATTAAATGTAACTGTAAATCTAATTTTCATTAACAAGCTGCACTGACCAGTTTAACAATAGTTAAACATCCAAGAGTACAAGTGCACGTGTTGTGTCAAAAAAAGGTTTTTAGATTGTAATGATTTTTCGTATAATGGGATTGAGTAATGGAACAAAAATTTGTCTGAAGCCAGTCATTTTTATTTAACCAGGAAGTATCAGTAAGACTGTAAGAATCTCTTTTGCAAAAGTTTCTTGGCCTGGGATAAGCAACATTAACATTGGGGATGCGCCGATCCGATATTCAGTATTGGTATTGTTTCCGATCCTGGCCTAAATTACTGGATCGGATATCGGAAAGAAATAAAAAATGCAATTCAATCCGATCTGACCCACATTAGCTGCATTACAGTTCTCGGTCCTTGTCTTCTTCTTGTGGGTCTGCGGTGGACCAAACCAGCTTAGAGCTGGTTTGACTTGTACATATTTACCTGTAAAACAAACAAACAAAAAAACCCCCAAAACTCTATATGGGAGTCTGCCGCTTCCTCTGCAGACCGCTGCCATTACTTTAAGGACCAACGCGGTGAGTGAGCGCGCGCGCGCACGCACACAGTTGCCCGATGGCGCTCCCAGGGAGCGGGAAAAAAAATTTCATGAATGAAAAATGATTTCATATCAATCTACAAGGGTTTAAAAAAATGACAAACAAGAAAATGAAAATCATTTTATCTATAATTTGTTAGTTTTAGTTAGTTTTTTAAACTCACAATTCAGGTTTAGTTAGTTAGTTATCATTTTTTCTTTTAATAATAGTTTTTATTTATTTCAGGTAACGACAATGTTTTTTCAATTTCAGTTTCGTTATTTCGTTCGTTTTCATTAACTATGTCCCTGCAGCCAGGGTTATTAAAGATGCCACCATTTGCGAACTTTTACTGTAATAAATCCTATGTTGGATGTGAAGCGCAACTTCTCAGCTTTCAGAAACTGTTTGAATTTTTCTGATAGGACAAACGGTCGCGGAATTACGGTAATTCAAAATTCCTTTGATCAGCCGGGTCAGTGTTAAACAGCTGTAACGTGAGGGTTCGGGATATGCCACTGATTCTCTCTCAACTAAAAAAAACAGCACGATGGAGACGGATAATTTCCTCAGCAGCCTCTTTGTTTACTGAACCACACTTGTGTACAAAACAACTTCCTTGTTCCCACTTCCCGTGTGACTCACACAACCAATCAGAAGCCAGAAACTCCTAGCCTTAGATAAATGTGGGAAAACCACAAAGGTACATTCAGCACAGTATTAAAACTTCACCGAAATGTGCATTTATGAACATCCTAACGTACTTACAAAAACATGTAAACCCTAAATATAAATGCAAATATGTATATGCTTAGCTTCTGTAAACGCATCCCTATAAACTGAAGTACAAGTTAACCTCTAAACTTTACACAGCTGTTCACGCCAGGTAAGGACACGTAACGGGTGCCTCAGGGCGAGCGCTGGCACTGTCTGTGTTATTATAAATGTTGTGGGAGAAAATATGTTGGGTCTTCTAGTTGTATATAAACAAACTGTGTTCCAGCGTCAGACATGGTACTACACTAGCAGCTATTCTCCTGCTGTGCCACAAGGGGGAGCATCCTCATGGAGAGCAAGCTACGCAAGGGTAAAGAGGGCTGGGCCACTCCATGATGTAGGCAGTAAGCCTAGGGTGAGCCCAGAGGGAATGTGGGCTGCGAGTAACTGTGCTGTGTCTGTGTTTACAGCATTAAAGATGGGCGTACTACAAAACACACTGTTTTATGGATTTTAATTCAAGTGTGCAACAAAATTTGGTGGCAGCGGTGGGATCAGCGGTGCTGTTTGGAAGCAGTGTGAGATTGCAGAACCAACATAAGCAAGATGGAGCTGGAGCAACTGCAGGATCAGTTGAGTGAGATACTGCTGCAGCTGAAGTCAGACCAGCTACGGGAAGTGTGTTCGGAGGCTAAGTACTCAACGGGAAAACAGACAAAGAAGCACACGCTGATCCAGTCTATAAGTGAAGCAGATGAAACAGTTATTGAAGTGGAAGAAGAGGAGGTTGCATATGCATTCCTGGACAGATTAATTAAGAGTGCTAAAGGAATGAAAGAAAAAGATGAACTGACACAGGATGGTGAAGGGAGTGCTGGCAGGGATGCAGTTGCATTGGCCAGCCTACAGGAACAATATGCTGCATTACAGCTATGTTTTCAAACCTCTGTAAAAGGGCTAGAGCAAGAAATAGCAAGGCTGACAGACAAAATGGCTTCCCAAGGACGCAGTCAACACCCAGACTCCCAGTTCTCTCCTCTGCCAGCATCATTAACTGTTTCTCCAACAACTCGACCCCCAGAAGTGACTATATGCAGAGAATTTCGAATTAGTGGCCAGATTGGTGAATGGTGCCAGAAAGATAAACTTTCGTACTCTAACCTCATGCATCAAATTGAAATGGGACTCAAAAGAAATCACAGTGAGGCTGAAATTATTGAAGCTGCAGTAAGAGCAGTCAGTCCAGGTCTAAGTCTTAGTGATATGTTGGAGATCAAAACAGACCTCACCCTCTCACAGCTTCAAACGATATTGAAAGGACACTACAAAGAGGATAGCTCCACAGACCTCTATCATCGGTTGATAAACATTACTCAAGGAAGCACTGAGTCTCCACAGAACTTCTTTTTCAGGGCCATAGAGCTGAAAGAAAGACTTTTCGCATCAGCCAGAGAGCCAGGTGCAGATGCGCAGTACAGCGTAGAACTGATACAGAAAAAGTTTCTACGAGCTATTGGTACAGGTTTGATTAGTGACAATGTGAAATACCAAATTAAAAGCTACCTGGATGATCCCAATGTCACTGATGATGTGCTGATTGCAAAGACAAACGAAGCAGCCAGCCTGGAATGGGAGAGGCAACAAAAACTCAGGAAAAACACCAGAGAACTGAGGGTGAAAGAAATAAAGGCCGAGACACAAAGAGTTCAGCAGACAGTAATTGGGGCAGTGGGTGGACAAGAGCAACAATTTCTGACCTCCACAAGGGTGAAAACTGTTAAAACACCACCACCAGTGACCCACAAGGACACAGAGCTTCTCGACATCATCAATCAGCTAATAGGAGAAATAGCTGGAATTAAAGAAGTAATTCGTGAGTCACACCGACCTGCTTCCCCACGCCATTCAAATGCTAAAAGGAGCTGCCGGGACTGTCACAACAATAATAGGGGAGAATTTTGCGACCATTGTTTCAAATGCGGACAACGAGGACACCTGTCCAGGGGGTGCAGAGTCCAAAGAAAACCCACTGGCCGGCCAGAGCAGATTGATATGTCAGCCAATACAGTAACGTCAGTCCCTTCACCCTCTGTCAGTACAACAAACCAGAGTGGGCTGCAACAAGATGTTCATAAACTCATTACAAATAGTATTAAACATCTGGAGACAAAATTGGCAGCCAGCACACAAGATCAAAGAAATGAAGCAGTTTTTGTCTTCTCTCCCCAATGCGAAGAGCGCAGCTTTTGAACTTGATTGGAAGGAAACACATGATTACCTGCCAGCTGGATGGAGTGAAAACCACAGCGCTGTAGCATAACAGATCCCAGGTTTGTCTTATCAATGAAAAATGGAGACAACTAAACATCCCACACACCAGAGTGAGAAACTTGACTGAGATCTTGGGGCCAGGCATACTAGATAGAACAGCTGTAAACCAGACACCTATTCCATTTGCCAGGTGGGTTGAAACTACATTTAGTGTACCCACCAAAGGAGCTGTTCAGCTAGAGCTCCTAGTGCCAGTATTAGTAGCTAAAGAAGATGGGGTGGCAGAGGAGCAAATCATTGGCTTCAATGTAATTGAATACATGTTAGAGAAGGGAATAGAACCACCTCGTGCTGTGGCAGATGCTGTTAGTACGGCATTCTCCATCGACTGTAAAAAAGTTTTTGTAAAAGTAATGAAGAGTGGGGATGATGGAATGGGTGAGGGCACAGTGAAAACTGGGAGGGAAGTGTTGAGCATTCCAGCCAGTCAGACAAGGGTTATTAAGTGTAGTGTGAGAGCAGGACCACTTCCAGAAGGCCAGGATGTTCTATTTGAGCCAAATCTATACCCACAGTTGCCGGAGGGATTAGAGGTGCAAGAGAGTGTAACCCATTTGCAGCAAGGCACTAGGTCCCGTATCACCCTTCCAGTCACTAATAACACAGCTTATGAGATCAGACTACTATCAAGAACAGTGCTAGGACAGACTCGGAGGATTCAAACCATCTACCCAGCCAACATGAGACCACTGGAGTTAAAACATGTTGAAACCAGACCACCCACTGAAAAAACAGCTACACCACTCACAGAGCAGGTGATAGGACAGGAAAAGAAAACAGATAGCGGTCATGCAGGTGTATGGGACCCGCCGGTCCCCCTGGATCACCTTTCTCCAGCACAGCAGCAGGTGAAACAGCTGCTAAAGGAGGAGAGTAATGCTTTCGCTCAGGATGAAAAGGATGTGGGTACCATTCCCTCACTGCAACTCAAGATCCGCCTTAGCGATCCCACACCTGTAAAACGGACCTACATATTCATTCCAAAACCACTTCATAAAGAAGTAAAGGAGTATCTGGAGGATTTGTTGAATAGAGGGTGGATAAAGAAATCGAGATCTTCTTACTCCAGCCCAATTGTATGTGTGCGGAAAAAAGATGGCAGTCTCCGCTTGTGTTGCGACTACAGAGAGCTAAATATGAAGTCAGTTCCTGACCGCCATCCCATACCCCGCATACAGGATATGCTCAACACCCTGAAAGGCAGCTCTTGGTTTTCTGTTTTAGATCAAGGGAAAGCATATCACCAGGGCTTCCTGGAAGAGTCAAGCTGCCCTCTCACGGCCTTCATCACGCCATGGGGTCTGTATGAGTGGGTAAGAATTCCTTTTGGATTATCGTCTGCACCTGCAGAATTTCAGAGGTCCATGGAAGAATGTCTGGTGGGGCTGCAAGATGAGATATGTCTCCCGTATCTGGATGATAACTTGGTGCACTCAGGAACATTTGATGACCATCTGAGGGACCTGAGGCGTGTACTGCAGCGTTATCAGAGCCACGGAGTGAAATTAACACCCAGAAAATGTGAACTTTTTAAAAAACAGGTGAAATTCTTGGGGAGGTTAGTCACTAAGGATGGCCACACTATGGACCCTGCTGACATTGCCCCTGTGCAAGCTTTAAAACAAAGGTACCCCACCACCATTGGAGAAGTGAGGAAGCTGTTGGGATTCATCTCATATTACCGTAACTACATTCCCAACTTTTCACGTATAGCAAAGCCGCTGTATGACCTTCTCTCCACAGAAAAGGCTGTTTCCAAGGAAAAACACTTAAAGACTAAAGCTAACAAGAAGACACAAAGCAAAGGGGGTCAGTTGCCATCATCTCACGCAGTAGAATGGTCAGCCAAACATCAAGAAGTGTTATGCCAGTTGGTAGACTTTCTGATTCAGCTTCCAGTCTTAGGTTATCCTGATTTTGAGCAACCATTCATCCTGCATTGTGATGCTTCTCAAGAGAGGCTCGGGGCTGTGCTCTACCAGAGACAAAATGGGAGGTTGGTGGTAATAGCGTATGGATCTATAACTTTAACTGCCCCAGACAAAAATTACCACCTTCATTCAGGGAAGTTGGAGCTCCTCGCCATGAAATAGGTCATATGTGAGAGGTTCAGAGACTATCTCTACCATTCACCACCTTTCACGGTTTATACCGACAGTAACCCTCTCACATATGTGCTGACAACAGCCAAGCTGAATGCCACTACCCACAGGTGGGTAGCTGAGCTGGCCTACTTCCGGTTTTGTATTAAGTATTGACCTGGCAGAACTAACAGGGACACGGATGGCCTCTCACGCATGCCTTTGGATATGGAACAGTATATGCAAACCTGCACTGAGGCGGTGACATCGGAGGTCCAGAACAGCATGACTCAGACTCTGGCAGTGCAGATGCAGGCAGGTGAGCCCTGGCTTTGACTATTTCAACCTCTATAGCTGGACAAAGTAAGGAGGTGAGGACACCTGGAGTGGAAATCCCAAAACACACACTGAGAGAGGCTCAGAAAGAGGATCCTTTAATTGGTGAAGTGCTGGAATATGTTATCTCTAACAAATGGCCAAAAGTTGGAAAGCGGACACACAGTAAGGATATGGCTGCTCTGATAAGGGAAAAACAGAAACTGCATCTTGATGAGGAGGGTTTACTGTACAGGAAAACTTCCAGCCGAACACAGCTACTCCTGCCCAAGAGGTTCCACAAGCTGGTGTACAGAGAACTTCATGAGGAGATGGGTCATCTGGGAGTAGAGAGAGTCCTGGCCCTCATCCGGGATCACTTTTACTGGCCTCATATGCAGAGGGACGTGGAACACTACATAACACAGGTGTGTAGCTGTCTGAAAAACAAGCTCCCCAACAAGCCAACCAGAGCACCCCTGACCAGCATCATTACAACTTACCCGTTTGAGCTGGTCTCCATTGATTTCTTGCATTTGGAGAAATGTAAGAGGGGATATGAATATATCCTGGTAGCAATGGACCACTTTACACGGTTTGCTCAAGCTTGTCCATGCAGAGATAAAAGTGCCAAAACAGCCGCAGAAAAGATATTTGGAGATTTTGTTTTGAAGTTTGGGTTTCCAAGATGGCTCCACCATGACCAGGGGAGGGAGTTTGAAAACAAACTGTTTGATAAACTTGAAGAATATAATGGAGTTAAAAGATCCAGGACCACCCCATATCACCCCCAGGGAAACGGCCAGGTGGAAAGATTTAACAGGACACTGCTGGCTATGCTCCGAAACCTTCCGGAGGGAGCAAAAGCAGACTGGAAGGCATCCTTGGCTAAAGTGGTTCATGCTCACAATTGTACATGCAGTGAAGCCACGGGGTCCATCCATCCATCCATTTTCTTCTGCTTATCCGGGGCTGGGTCGCGGGGCAGGAGCCTAAGCAGAGAAGCCCAGGCTTCCCTCTCCCCAGCCACCTCCTCTAGCTCATCCAGGGGGACCCCAAGACTTTCCCAGGCCAGCCGAGAGATATAATCTCTCCAGTGTGTCCTGGGTCTGCCGCGGGGCCTCCTCCCGGTGGGACATGCCCGGAACACCTCATCCAACAGGCGGCCAGGAGGCATTCTAATCAGATGCCCGAGCCACCTCAACTGGCTCCTTTCTATGTGGAGGAGCAGCGGCTCTACTCTGAGTCCCTCCCGGATAGCTGCACTCCTTACCCTATCTCTAAGGGAGAGACCAGCCACCCTTCGAAGGAAACTCATTTCTGCCGCTTGTATATGCGATCTTATTCTTTCAGTCACTACCCAAAGCTCGTGACCATAGGTGAGGGTAGGAACGTAGATCGACCAGTAAATCGAGAGCTTCGCTTTTACACTAAGCTCCCTCTTCACCAGGACAGACTGGTGCAGTGTCCGCATCACTGCAGAAGCAGCCCCGATCCGTCTGTCGATCTCCCGCTCCCTTCTCCCATCACTCGTGAACAAGACCCCGAGATACTTGAACTCCTCCACTTGGGGCAAGAACTCGTTCCTGAGCCGGAAAAGGCACTCCACCCTTTTCCAGCTGAGGACCATGGCCTCAGATTTAGAGGTGCTGATTCTCATGCCGGCCGCTTCACACTCGGCTGCGAACCGTTCCACTGCGAGCTGGAGGCCACCCCCTGATAAAGCCAACAGGACCCCATCATCTGCAAAGAGCAGAGATGAGACTCTGAGGCCACCAAGGAAGAAGCCTTCCGCCACCTGGCTACGCCTAGAAATTCTGTCCATAAAAGTTATGAACAGAATCGGTGAAAAAGGGCAGCCCTGACGGAGTCCGACACCCACAGGAAACGAATCCGACTTATTACCGGCTATATGGACCAAGCTCTCACTGCGGTTGTACAGAAACTGAATGGCCCGCAACAACGGGCCAGACACTCCATACTCCCGCAGGTCCTCCCAGAGGATACCCCGAGGGACACGGTCGAATGCCTTCTCCAAGTCCACAAAGCACATGTAGACTGGTTGGGCAAACTCCCACGCACACTCGAATATCCTTGAGAGGATAAAGAGCTGGTCCAGCGTTCCACGACCAGGACGAAAACCGCATTGTTCCTCCTGGATCTGAGGTTCGACTAACAGACGGACCCTTCTTTCCAGCACCCTAGCATAGACCTCACCGGGGAGGCTGAGGAGTGTGATCCCTCGAAAGTTGGAGCACACCCTCCGATCTCCCTTCTTAAAGATGGGGACCACCACCCCAGTCTGCCAATCCAGTGGCACTGCCCCAGATCTCCACGCGATATTGCAGAGGCGTGTCAACCAAGACAGCCCTACAACATCCAGAGCCTTCAGGAACTCAGGGCGCGTCTCGTCCACCCCAGGGGCCCTACCACCAAGGAGTTGTTTAACTGCCTCACTGACCTCACCCCCAGTGATAGCCAGGTCATCTCCCTCGTCCCCAGACTCTGCTTCTACTACAGAAGGCGTGTCAGTGGGATTCAGGAGGTCCTTGAAGTATTCCTTCCACCGCCCGACTATAGCCTCAGTTGAAGTCAGCAGCACCCCACCCGCACTATAAACCATGTGAGTGGAGCACTGCTTTCCTCTCCTGAGTCACCTGATGGTTTGCCAGAATCACTTCGATGCCGTCCGAAAGTCTTGTTCCATAGCCTCACCGAACTCCTCCCACACCCGAGTTTTTGCGTCTGCCACTGCCCGAGCTGCGTTCCGCTTGGCCTGTCGATACCTGTCAGCTGCCTCCGGAGTCCCACAGGCTAACCAAGCCCGATAGGACTCTTTCTTCAGCTTGATGGCTCCCTTCACCTCCGGTGACCACCATCTGGTTCGGGGGTTACCACCACGACAGGCACCAACCACCTTGCAGCCACAGCTCTGAGCAGCAGCCTCAACAATGGAGGTGCGGAACATGGTCCATTCAGACTCAATGTCCTCAGCCTCCCTCGGAATGCTGTCGAGGTTCTGCCGGAGGTGGGAGTTGAAGATCTTCCAGACTGGGACTTCTGCCAGGTGTTCCCAGCACACCCTCACAATACGTTTAGGTGCACCAGGTCTGTCCAGCATCTTCCCCCGCCACCTGATCCAACTCACCACCAGCTGGTGACCAGTTGACAGCTCAGCTCCTCTCTTCACCTGAGTGTCCAAAACATATGGCCGCAGATCTGATGATACGATTACAAAATCGATCATCGACCTGCGCCCTAGGGTGTCCTGGTGCCATGTGCACTTATGGACATCCTTATGTTCGAACATGGTGTTTGTTATGGACAAACTGTGGTTTGCACAGAAGTCCAACAACAAGACACCATTCGGGTTCAGATCGGGCAGGCCGTTCCTCCCAATCACGCCCCTCCAGGTCTCACTGTCATTGCCAACGTGAGCGTTGAAGTGTCCCAGCACCCTGCCCAGCAACTCCAAAAAGGGTGGGTACTCTGAACTGTCATTCGGCGCATAAGCGCAAACAACAGTCAGGACCTGTTCCCCGGCCCGAAGGCGCAGGGAAACAACCCTCTCGTCCACTGGTGAAAACTCCGACGTACAGGCAGCAAGCTGGGGGGGGGGTACAAGAATACCCACCCCAGCTCGCCGCCTCTCACCGAGGGCAACTCCAGACTGGAACAGAGTCCAGCCCTTCTCCAGGAGATTGGTTCACGAGCCCAGGCCATGCGTTGAGGTGAGCCCAACTATATCTAGCTGGTATCTCTCAACCTCATGCACTAGCTCAGGCTCCTTCCCCATCAGAGAGGTGACATTCCATGTCCCAATAGCCAGTCTTGATAGCCGGGGATCGGTCCGCCAGGGCCTCCGCCCTCGGCCACCGCCCGACACACACTGCACTCGACCCCTACGACACCTCCTGCGGGTGGTGGGCCTACAGGAGGGCTGGCCCATATAACCTCTTCGGGCTGCGCCCGGCCGAGCACCACGGGCTAATGCCCGGCCACCAGACGCTCTCCCTCGAGCTCCCTCCCCAGGCCTGGCTCCAGGGTGGGGCCCCGGTAACCCTATCCCGGGCAGGGTAAACAGTTCCCTTGCTATTATAGACATAGGGGTCTTCTGAACCGCTCTTTGTCTGGACCCTCACCCAGGACCAATTTGCCATGGGAGACCCTACCAGGGGGACAAGACCCCGGGCAACATAGCTTCTGGGATCACTGGGACACACAAACCCCTCCACCATGATAAGGTGGCGATTCGCGGAGGAGGAAGCCACGGGGTATGCACCTTTTGTGGCGCAGGAATAGGTAGTTCAGGCAAAATTACAGCAAAATTTAAGTTAAATATGACATTTAAGTTGTTTATAAGTAAAGGAAAAGTTCAGAAATGTTATTGTTATTTGTTAAGTGGGTAGAAATCCTGTTGGAAATGTTGTGTTTCTAATATTGTGGAAAACACCTAAATGGACATGGTAACCTGTCATGTAGACTGCAGTCTTTGTTGTTTAGTTAGGAGGCTATGTCTAAGTGGCCTTACTCAGAAAAGATGCAGATACCCATCATAACGATGGAAGAGGGCAGTGGACTGTTATCGTGCACAATGACACCTACTGCAAGTATATGGCATGAAAGGGAGATACATGTCATGTATTTCACTGTGATCAGCAGCAATACATCTTCATGGACTTTACCAGACTCTGACTCCTATAGAGATGTAACCTTCTTAGATGCAATTTTAAATTGCCATGCAGAGACTGACAGTATTATACTGGCGGGGACGCCATTACAATTTGGAGGGGAGAGTGTGAGGGAGAAGAGTGGCATAGGTAAAAGAAGCCACCACCCCCCCCCCCCCCCCCCCTCAAAATTATTTGATTTTATTATAAATGTTGTGGGAGAAAATATGTTGGGTCTTCTAGTTGTATATAAACAAACTGTGTTCCAGCGTCAGACATGGTACTACACAAGCAGCTATTCTCCGGCTGTGCCACAAGGGGGAGCATCCTCATGGAGAGCAAACTACGCAGGGGTAAAGAGGGCTGGGCCGCTCCATGTAGGCAGTACGCCTAGGGTGAGCCCAGAGCAGTGTTGCCAAGTCCGCTTATTATAAGCGACTTTGGGCTTGTTTTTTTCTAAAGTCGCTTGCAAATCTCGTGAGTCATGGGTTGCGGTTTTTTGGGCTTGTTTTTGAATGTGGAGTTGCTTATTTGGGCTTGATTTTCTTATCGAGTGAAACCCATTGAATATCTCTCGGCGCCCTATAATAAAGCAAAAGATGAGTGGTAGGTAGTTTGTCCCTTCCAAGCCCCCGTTTCCTGTTTATCACTCCTGCACAAGTTGACCGGGCGCACATCCAAACAAACACTCATAACAGCCCAGAGTGAGGAGGCAGCGCAAGAATGAGCTCCAGTAAGCGGGGAAAATATAAAAAAAAATATAATAAAGAGTGTGAGAAAGAGAGCACACTTACAGAATGGATCCGAGCTCCGATGGGAGAGAGTGGTGCTAAAAGTGGGTATGCACTATATGCAGTGCATAGGGGCGCTGCACAAGAGGGCTGCCCCCAAACGATGTGACAAAATTATTTCTCTAGTCGGCATTTTCTGTATTTAACAGCTGTGCATATGAAATGATCAGTAAGGAATGGCACTGATTAGGCACCCCTGTGCTCCTTCACCTCCCCTCCTCCTGCCCCCCCCCACCCAAAAAAAAAGATTGTGTCCGCATACACCTCTGAAAGTAGCTGCGGTCCTAATGGGAGACGTACTAAAGGCATTCCCCAGATTTTGTAAGTGTGAAATAAGTGCTCAGCATGCTGATTTAGTTCAACATGCTAATACAGAGAAGCGCACACACACACACAAAACTGTGCACCCTTCTCTTCTATGAGGCTAAGAACCATGGGATTTACTGCTCCAAAACACAATAAGACAAAACAAAGAAGTGAGCTATACTACTATTTATACTACTGTTTAAACTCGGCCTCAGTTTTACACAGTGTTGTGGGTTGCCAGTTGGGCTTCTTTTGGGCTTGTTTTCATAGAGCTGGTTGCTTGTTTCTGTCGCGAAATCTGGCAACACTGGCCCAGAGGGAATGTGAGCTGAGAGTAACTGTGCTGTGTCTGTGTGTTTACAGGTAAATATGTACAAGTCAAAGTAGTTTTATTGTATTGTAATGTCTGTCCATAGAGTTGCATAAAAGGTGGGAATGTTGGCTGTGGTATCCCCGAATGTGTATCTGTGGATCGAGGCGAGTAATTGTGTAAAGTGGCCGTGGAGCTAACGATTAGCTGCATCCGCTAATTCGCCATCTCGTCGACTTAGGTAGAGGCCTGAGGACACGGTAATGATTTTTGTACAGGTACCTGGCTGTGATTACAGCAAACTGAGAGAATTGTGATTTGTGTACAATTGTTCTTGTGTTTTTGTTATCTGATGTTTGGGGGTAAAGAGGGCTGGACCACTCTATGTAGGCAGTACGCCTAGGGTGAGCCCAGAGGGAATGTGAGCTGTGAGTAACTGTGCTGTGTCTGTGTTTACAGCATTAAAGATGGGCGTACTACAAAACACACTGTTTTATGGATTTTAATTCAAGTGTGCAACATCTCCCTCTGCATATTCTCCCGTAACTGTCCCACCAATCTGCTCTTTTCCTCGCACATCGCAGGCGGGGAAAAGAGGCACACGGTTTACCTCCGATGTCAGGTCCTCAGGTCCTCTGCCTCCCACCTGCCTGCAGGTAGTCCAGAATGCGGCAGCTCGTCTTTTAACTGGTATAAAAAAATATGAACACATTACTCCGGTCCTGTCATCCCTTCACTGGCTCCCTGTCCGTTTAGGAATCAATTTTAAGATTTTATTGCTTACTTTTAAAGCCTTAAACGGACTGGCACCTTTGTATCTGTCTGAGCTGCTTCACAGTCACACCCCTGTAAGAGCTTTGAGGTCATCTAACCAGCTGCTCTTACAGAGGCCTAAAACTAAACTAAAACAGAGAGGTGATCGAGCTTTTGCTGCAGCAGCACCAAAGCTACGGAACGATCTAGCTCTCCATATAAGCACAGCCCTGCACATCCCCTCGATCCTCCGCTTTAAAACGAGGCCGCACTCTCCACGCTCCTGCCCGCCCCAGGCTCACTCTGGCCCGGCCAAGGGTCTCCCTGCACATCCCCTGGATCCTCCGCTTTAAAACGAGGCCGCACTCTCCACGCTCCTGCCTGCCCCAGGCTCACTCTAGCCGGGCAAAGGTCTCTGTGCACATCCCCTGGATCCTCCGCTTTAAAACGAGGCCGCACTCTCCACGCTCCTGCCCGCCCCAGGCTCACTCTAGCCGGGCAAAGGTCTCTGTGCACATCCCCTGGATCCTCCGCTTTAAAACGGGGCCGCACTCTCCACGCTCCTGCCCGCCCCGGGCTCACTCTGGCCGGGTCAAGGGTCTCTGTGCACATCCCCTGGATCCTCCGCTTTAAAACGGGGCCGCACACTCCACGCTCCTGCCCGCCCCAGGCTCACTCTAGCCGGGCAAAGGGTCTCCCTGCACATCCCCTGGATCCTCCGCTTTAAAACGGGGCCGCACTCTCCACGCTCCTGCCTGCCCCTGGCTCACTCTGGCCCGGCCAAGGGTCTCCGTGCACATCCCCTGCATCCTCCGCTTTAAAACGGGGCCGCACTCTCCACGCTCCTGCCTGCCCCAGGCTCACTCTGGCCGGGCCAAGGGTCTCCCTGCACATCCCCTGCATCCTCCGCTTTAAAACGGGGCCGCACTCTCCACGCTCCCGCCCGCCCCAGGCTCACTCTGGCCCGGCCAAGGGTCTCTGTGCACATCCCCTGGATCCTCCGCTTTAAAACGAGGCCGCACTCTCCACGCTCCCGCCCGCCCAGGGCTCACTCTGGCCGGGCCAAGGGTCTCCCTGCACATCCCCTGGATCCTCTGCTTTAAAACGGGGCCGCACTCTCCACGCTCCTGCCTGCCCCAGGCTCACTCTGGCCGGGCTAAGGGTCTCCCTGCACATCCCCTGGATCCTCTGCTTTAAAACGGGGCCGCACTCTCCACGCTCCCGCCCGCCCAGGGCTCACTCTGGCCGGGCCAAGGGTCTCCCTGCACATCCCCTGGATCCTCCGCTTTAAAACGAGGCCGCACTCTCCACGCTCCCGCCCGCCCAGGGCTCACTCTGGCCGGGCCAAGGGTCTCCCTGCACATCCCCTGCATCCTCCGCTTTAAAACGGGGCCGCGCTCTCCACGCTCCTGCCCGAGAGAGAGAGAGGTAGAGCCTCCACACACTGCTGCCCGGGCCCAGGAGCGCTCTGCCCCGGCTACAGTCTCCACAGCATCCCCCGGAGAGAGGGAGAGCCTCCACACGCTGCTGCCCGGGCCCGGGAGCGCTCTACCCCGGCTACAGTCTCCACAGCATCCCCCGGAGAGAGGGAGAGCCTCCACACGCTGCTGCCCGGGCCCAGGAGCGCTCTGCCGCGGCTACAGTCTCCACAGCATCCCCCGGAGGTGCTGCAGGAGAGAAGGACAGCCTCCACACACACCTGGCCGCCCCGGGCTCACTCTGGCCGGGCCAAGGGTCTCTGTGCACATCCCCTGCATCCTCCGCTTTAAAACAGGGCCGCACTCTGCACGCTCCCGCCCGCCCAGGGCTCACTCTAGCCGGGCCAAGGGTCTCCCTACACACATTTAAATCTTTACTAAAAACACATTTCTTTTCCTTGGCATTTGGCTGCAGTGCTACCTCCTTTTAGACGATTGCTTTTATGGTATTTTTATGGTATTTGTTTTAAATGTTTTTAGTTATTTTATGTTATTTATTGTCTTTTAATGTTTTTATTTATTTATTTTTCTTTATTTTTTTATTTGAGTATAGTCCTTGGGGTTATAGATCTTGTACAGCACTTTGGCCAATGTCGTTGTTTTAAATGTGTTATATAAATAAACTTGAATTGACTTAACTATTCTCAACACCATCCTCAAACCTCCTGATATGTTACCTCTTCATATGCATTCCACTGAGCACTATGAATTTCTTTAATTCCATAATCCCCCAAAATTCACCAACATTTAACCTCTATGAGTCATTCCATGCCCATCCTATCTCATACAGTCTCTTGTAACCCACCCACCTCTTCATTTTCTTGTTTTCTGCTCCGAACTGTTACTGAAATTGTCATGGCTCAGCCAGTTAAGGACTCTGTTGGAGTTATGGTATAAATTCCATTCTGTTAATTATGAATTATCATATCTTCTGTTTGTATATTTTCTATAAGTTGTTTTATGTACATATGATACTGTTGTTTTTATGTTTGAGATGGAAACACGTGGTGACATTTTTTACAAAGGAAGTTGTAGTTACCTGCAGGCTGTTTTCAGCCTGCAGAGAATACACACATAGGATACGTGTCTCATATACACCATGTTACATGCACATTCTACAGGATATTTACTACCATATATGGTAAGGAAAAAGCCAAGAATGTTGTTTATTACATGCTGTAAACTGCGTTTGGTGTAACCCACGTGATCTTATTGTGAAAATCCGAATAAAAGCGCTGCGCAGGAAGCCGTCCTTTAGGACAGATAACTTCTGCTCAGCTGCGAGCTGAGTTCAAGGAATGGATCTCTCCTCCTTGCGCAAGTTTAAAAAGAGTTGTGTGTTTGTTCTCTGAGTTGACTTGGTGATTGATTTGGTGGCGCTGTCACTTGGTGTTGGCTCTCACTGCGGTATTGTATCACTTCCTGTTCCTGTTTCGGAGCACAGTGTTTTGCTGTCTGTTAGCTGTTATATCTGTATAACTTGATTTATCTGGATAATAACATTTTAGTGTAATTTTCACCTACTTTAAATAGCATACTCTTTGCTGAATCACCTGTATTCACATTACTCACTTTATTTGTTTTTAGAAATTCGCTAGCTTAGCTCAGCTAGTAGCTTAGCCCTTAGCCGACTCACTACCAGCATGGCTTCTTCTCCTGTCTCTCCTGCACTTTCCTGCTCTGGGTGTCACATGTTTAGTTACTCCTTGGCCTCCTTTAGCAGTAACGGTACTTGTAATAAATGTAGTCTGTTTGTAGCTCTGGAGGCCAGGCTTTCTGAACTGGAGACTTGGCTCCGCACCCTGGAAAATCCTACATCTAGCCAGGCCCCTGTAGCGGGTGCGGACCATGGTAGCTTAGCCGCCCTTAGCTCCCCCCCAGCAGATCCCGAGCAGCAGGGAAAACAGGCCAGCTGGGTGACGGTGAGGAGGAAGCGTAGTCCCAAGCAGAAGCCCCGGGTACACCACCAACCTATTCACGTCTCTAACCGTTTTTCTCCACTCGGCGACACACCCGCTGAGGAACAAACTCTGGTTATTGGTGACTCTGTTTTGAGAAACGTGAAGCTAGAGACACCGGCGACCATAGTCAAATGTCTTCCAGGGGCCAGAGCAGGCGACATTCATGGAAATTTGAAACTGCTGGCTAAGGCTAATCGTAGATTTGGTAAGATCGTTATTCACGTCGGCAGTAATGACACCCGGTTACGCCAATCGGAGGTCACTAAAAAAAATATTGACTCGGTGTGTAACTTTGCAAAAACGATGTTGGACTCTGTAGTTTTCTCTGGGCCCCTCCCCAATCAGACCAGGAGCGACATGTTTAGCCGCATGTTCTCCTTAAATCGCTGGCTGTCTGAGTGGTGTCCAAAAAAATGATGTGGGCTTCATAGATAATTGGCAAAGTTTCTGGGGAAAACCTGGTCTTGTTAGGAGAGACAGCATCCATCCCACTTTGGATGGAGCAGCTCTCATTTCTAGAAATCTGGCCAAATTTATTAACCCTCCTAAAAACTGACTACCCAGGGTTGAGACCAGGAAGCAGAGTTGCAGTCTTACACGCCTCTCTGCAGCTTCTCTCCTCCTGCCATCCCCCCAAAACCCCATCCCCATAGAGTCGGTGCCTGCTCCCAGACCACCAAAAACCAAAGCTAAAATCAGCAAAAAGCTATTTAGCATAAAAATTCAAAAAAAATAAATAATACAGCTTCATCAACTGCACCAAAAAATAAAACAATTAAATGTGGATTGTTAAACATTAGGTCTCTCTCTTCCAAGTCCCTATTAGTAAATGATTTAATAATTGATCAACGTATTGATTTATTCTGCCTTACAGAAACCTGGTTACAGCAGGATGAATATGTTAGTTTAAATGAATCAACACCCCCGAGTCACAGTAACTGTCAGAATGCTCGAAGCACAGGTCGAGGAGGAGGATTAGCTGCAATCTTCAATTCCAGCTTATTAATTAATCAAAGACCCAGACAAAGTTTTCATTCTTTTGAAAGCCTGACTCTTAGTCTTGTCCATCCTAATTGGGAAAATCAAAAACCTGTTTTATTTGTTATTATCTATCGTCCACCTGGTCCCTACTCAGAGTTTCTGTCTGATTTCTCAGACTTTTTATCTGATTTAGTGCTCATATCAGATAAAATAATTATAGTGGGTGATTTTAACATCCATGTAGATGCTGAGAATGACAGCCTCAACACTGCATTTAATCTATTGTTAGATTCAATTGGCTTCTCTCAAAATGTAAAGGAGCCCACCCACCACTTTAATCATACTCTGGATCTTGTCCTAACATATGGCATAGAAACTGAAGACTTAACAGTATTCCCTGAAAGCCCCCTCCTGCCTGATCATTTCTTAGTAACATTTACATTTACTTTAATGGATTACACAGCAGTGGGGAATAAGTTTTATTACAGTAGAAGTCTTTCTGAAAGTGCTGTAACTAAGTTTAAGGATCTAATTCCTTCATTATTATGCTCTTCAGTGCCATGTGCCAACACAGTGCAGAGCAGCTACCTAAACTCTGCTCCCAGTGAGGTCGATTATCTCGTCAATAGTTTTACATCCTCACTGCGTTTAACTTTGGATACTGTGGCTCCTCTGAAAAGGAAAGCTTCAAATCAGAAGTGCCTGACTCCGTGGTATAATTCACAAACGCACAGCTTAAAGCAGATAACCCGAAAGCTGGAGAGGGAATGGCGTCTCACTAAATTAGAAGATGCTCATTTAGCCTGGAAAAAGAGTTTGTTGCTCTATAAAAAAGCCCTCCGTAAAGCTAGGACATCTTACTATTCATCATTAATTGAAGAAAATAAGAACAACCCCAGGTTTCTTTTCAGCACTGTAGCCAGGCTGACAAAGAGTCAGAGCTCTGTAGAGCCGAGTATTCCTTTCACGTTAACTAGTAGTGACTTCATGGATTTCTTTACAAATAAAATTTTAGACATTAGAGAAAAAATTATTCATAACCATCTCAAAGATTATTCTTCATGTTCGGCTGCTTTCAGCACTGCTGGTATTTGTTTAGACTCTTTCACTCCAGTTGATCTTTCAGAGTTAACTTCAATAGTTACTTCCTCCAAACCAGCAACATGTTTGTTAGATCCCATTCCTACTAGACTGTTCAAAGAAGTCTTTCCAATTATTGATGCTTCAATCTTAAAAATGATCAATCAGTCTTTATTAGTTGGCTATGTACCACAGACCTTCAAGGTGGCTGTAATTAAACCTCTGCTTAAAAAGCCATCACTTGACCCAGCTGTCTTAGCTAATTATAGGCCAATCTCCAACCTTCCTTTTCTCTCAAAGATTCTTGAAAGAGTAGTTGTAAAACAGCTAACTGATCATCTGCAGAGGAACGGTTTATTTGAAGAGTTTCAGTCAGGTTTCAGAATTCATCACAGTACAGAAACAGCATTAGTGAAGGTTACAAATGATCTTCTTAGAGCCTCTGACAGTGGACTCATCTCTGTTCTTGTCCTGTTGGACCTCAGTGCAGCTTTTGATACTGTTGACCATAACATTTTATTACAGAGATTAGAGCTTGCTATAGGTATTAAAGGTACTGCACTGCAGTGGTTTGAATCATATTTATCTCATAGACTCCAATTTGTTCATGTAAATGGGGAGTCTTCTTCACACACTAAGGTTAATTATGGAGTTCCACAGGGTTCTGTGCTAGGACCAATTTTATTTACATTATACATGCTTCCCTTAGGCAGTATTATTAGAAAGCACTGCATCAATTTTCATTGTTATGCAGATGATACTCAGCTTTACCTATCAATGAAGCCAGATGACACACATCAATTAGTTAAACTGCAGGAATGTCTTAAAGATATTAAGGCCTGGATGACCTCTAATTTCCTGCTTCTAAATTCAGATAAAACTGAAATTCTTGTTCTCGGCCCCACAAATCTTAGAAACATGGTGTCTAACCAGATACTTACTCTGGATGGCATTACTTTGGCCTCCAGTAACACTGTGAGAAATCTTGGAGTCATTTTTGACCAGGATATGTCCTTCAATGCACATATTAAACAAATATGTAGGACCGCTTTTTTGCATTTGCGCAATATTTCTAAAATTAGAAACATCCTTTCTCAGAGTGATGCTGAAAAGCTCATTCATGCATTTATTACTTCTAGGCTGGATTATTGTAATTCATTATTATCAGGCTGTCCTAAAAGCTCCCTGAAAAGCCTTCAGCTGATCCAAAATGCTGCAGCTAGAGTACTGACATGATAAAGCTTATAGTTAGGGCTGGATCAGGTGACCCTGAACCATCCCTTAGTTATGCTGCTATAGGCCTAGTCTGCTGGGGGGTTCACATAATGCACTGTTTCTCATTCACCTTATTTACTTTGTTTATACTCCACTCTGCATTTAATCATTAATTGATATTAATCTCTGGCTCTCTTCCACAGCATGTCTTTCTCTCCCCTCAGCCCAACCGGTCGCGGCAGATGACTGCCCCTCCCTGAGCCTGGTTCTGCTGGAGGTTTCTTCCTGTTAAAAGGGAGTTTTTCCTTTCCACTGTCGCCAAGTGCTTGCTCATAGGGGGTCGTTTTGACTGTTGGGTTTTCTCTGTATTATTGTAGGGTCTTTACCCACAATACAAAGCGCCTTGAGGCGACAGTTTGTTGTGATTTGGCGCTATATAAATAAAATTGAATTGAATTGAATTGAAATTGAGTTATTAAAATGATCTGAACCTATCAGACTCCAAAACGCTATCAGAATCCATAACTATTGCGAACCCATCCTTTCCACAGAAGGATGGGTTCGCAATAGTTATGGATTTCCACAGACTGACAGGTCCCAAATAAACAGACCCAGCTTAGCCTCTCATCACTCCTCCTCGTTCAGGGATGCCGGGGAGGTGTGCATACTAGACAATCCAGTGTCGACTGATGGCCATAGCTCTGCATAAATACTGGTTAGATGAGCAGATCATCAACAGGTGTGCTGCAGCGGCCAAGCGGAGACTCAGAAGGACCCACCCACTAAAACAGAAAAGGTTAAGCCCACACACACACACACACACACACACACACTGAGGAGAGAGAGAGAAAATCACAGGCATCTTGAAGGCAGACTGTGACAGGAATATCTGCAATTACTCAGAAATCCAAACCCTCCACTTGGAAACTTGATCCCCGACCAACTTACCTGGTCAAAACCTGCATACCATCTCTGTCCCCTTTCATAACTGATATTATCCATTCCTCTCTACTTCTGGTCCAAAATTCTTGAACGAACTGTGGCTGACCGGGTTTACACTTACTGTGCCGTTGCTTGTGCATGTCTGATGCAAAGGATGTTTAACACCTTTCTCATATCACAACTCTGGATACCAAAGACTGTTGTCAGCAGGTTTAATGACATTCAAAAGGGTGAAACTGAAAATGAGACAAACAACACAATAAAAATATGAATATGTGCAGCATAAAATCCACTTGATAATGAACTCCTGCTGAGTGACATCCTAAATATTTCTATATGTATAAACTAGGGGTGGGACTCGGTTAAAAAAAAAAAAATCTAATTAATTAGGAGCTTTGTAATCAATTAATCGAAATTAATCGCATTTTAATTACATTTAAATATTTAACATGAGAAATATTAATTTAAGTTTGGTTGATGAATGAATCAATATACATAAGCTTAAACTTCAAAATGTTGTTTATTTTCCCACCAGTCTACTACACAGACCAACAAGGGTGGAAGTGCTCCTGTGATAAGCAAACTCCTGAAATTAAAGTTAAGCATCATAACTGGATAGTTTTATTCAACATTAATGTCTCAATTAATATAGTTGGAAATTAATCATTCTGTCGGCTGTATTCCTTGATGTTGAAATGTGTTATGCTTGTTTTAACAGCTTAATTTGAATTAAAGACTTAAAATTAAACCACAAAAAGGAGAAAAAGTTCGTTCTCCGTTTAACAGCTGCTTTTACACAGCTGTGCTTCGCACTCATGGTTGCTAGACGACATGAGCTACGCAGAGGTGAGGGCAGCTGATATGAAGGCTAGCCGCTCACTTCCGGCCTTTGCGGACTTCGTGGGCTGCGAAGGACGTGGGCCGGGTCTTTCGAACGATGCGGCCGCTGAATTTTTGACATCGTGCGTCGATATAATCTGTATGCCTGGAACGCGTGCACTGAGAAACGTTCCACGGTGCAAAGTGCGATTAAAATGCGTTAAAATGTTTAATTCGTTAATTTCCCCGTAATTAATTAATTGAAATTAACGTGTTAAAGTCCCACCCCTTGTATAAACGTAGACTACCGGCACCATCTTAGACAACCTCGCAAATCGCAGGTAATTTGCATAACAAAAAGACTCATTTTACAGTCTAATAATGCATAACTGAGCTATACCTATCATTAAAACAATGTTAGAAAATTATTCCTTTGGTACACACTGGCAATGCAACCTTAAATGAAAGATATATGCAGCAATATCTTCCAACCAGACATCATGAAGTAGGAGCTGGCGCCATTACTGTTTTGCTTGACTGCTACTTCTGTTCAATAAAGTTTCTGTTCAAATACAAAAAGGTTGCCAATTGCAATACTGGAAAAAAAAACACATAAGGGCAGGTTTTCCACCTTTTGTCCTACATGGATGAAATTAGTTTCTGAAAGCATAACATTAGCAACTTCGTAACAGATCTCTCTCCGTCTGGCGTGGTGCCACAAATTGAGTCTTTAGGAAAAAAACAAGCATCTTATGAAGGAACCAAAACTACAATCTCTGAAATAGGTCTTACAAACACTTTTGAACCATCTGATTTGGCTACGTTAATTTTTACTTTTTGCACTCTGTCACTTTACATGATTATAACAGTATGAACAAATGTGCAAGCACATTTTATTCTGTAAGTTAAAAAAAAAAATGCCCCTATAGTTTCTTTTAGCATTTGAGTGCTGGTGTCAGAATCAAATTTAAATGAAATAGAACAAAAAAATGTAAATTGTATCAACAATAAAGAAAATTATATATGATTACATAAGGCATATTGTAATTTAATGTTTATTTGGAAAGTAAGGAAGCACAAACCCTAAAAATATGGCACATATGTTCACAAATTGTGTGTGTTTGTTTCTGCAGCTTAAACCTTTTTACAGAGCAGCATTTTCTTCATTTCGCACACTGAGAGCAGTTTCATTCAGGTGATTCATTTTCTATATACAGATGGAATTAAAAAAATATTTATAAAAAATAAACAAAAATAAAACATTGTTTTGGGTTATTCCTTTGCAGTTCTGTATCAATTATCAACAACATGGCCATTGGATTTTCATCTTCATCGGTTCCTAATCCAAGTGAGATTGGAAAGGTTTTGATCAATGCAGCCTCCAACATAACAGCCTTCAACATTAACACCACCTCTGTGTCTGTGAATGGCACACATAAGAAATATCTAATACTATCATATTAATAAATTGTAGAACTGTTTGTTAGAGCAATGTTTTTTTCTCTTCTTTTTCTCAACATCTGCAGAAGTGTCACATGCAGTGAGCCACAAGATCAGTCTCCTCACTGCATCCTGCATGGTGCTGCTTTCATGGCTGCTGTCAGGCCAGCAATAACATCTGTGGTGCTGCTCTTCTTAAATCACTTTAGAAATGTCTGCTGTGACTGGGTATGAAAAGGACGTTGTTCCCAATGAAAAACCAAGAAGATCTTCTGGTTGAGTGCAATCATAGTATGGCTTAGAAGGAAATAAACTAAAATTAACTTTTGTGTTATCAATCAATATTTACATAATTGAAAACCAATTATTAGTCCTGTGATGTAGTCATAATCGAAGTTGGGCACATTAATTCAATGGTGTTTTAATCCATAAACCGTCTCCTGAGCTTGTGATTGACTTAAAAGAATAAAAGTGATATTTAGAAACAACTATGTAATAAATTTAAAGTTGCATATTAACTGCAAAAGTACATCTACTTAATCATAACTCATATCCTGAATGGAATTTTTAATCATTTTCCTGTTGATATTCCTCGACTCACATCCATGAAGGACATAGCCTAATTCACTGAAAGAGTACTGTGCGTAATTATTAATGAATAATACCAGGACAGAAATGAGAATAAAAGTGATGTGATCTCCACATTCACACCCCTCACCCCCACAGCTCCTCCAACAAACTGGACACAGCTGGACTGTGGCATTCCTGAAATATAAGCTGCACAATGTCCTATATGATTACCCAATCACATTTTATATATTTAAATGTATTTATACTGTGTGTGACTGTTCCTATATTTTTGATGCCTATACTAAGGAATAGCAATGCATACTGACAATTGAAAACAAAACAAATATCTAGACTTTATCAATGTAATACCTGTTTTTCTCTCCTCAAGCAGGTCAAAAAAAAAAAGTCTGTCATGACATACTGAATATGCTTCCGTTAAAGGCACTGAACATATATAAAGAGAAATTGAAGTTTTCGTCTTAATTACATTTTTTTTGCAATCAGCTATCCTCACAAATTTGTTTTTTCATTCTCTGTTTTCATGCAGCACGAAGGGCACTTATCAACAGTGATGGCATAGGTACCTTGAAAAACTAATCTGATTTCTGATTACTCCTTTAAAAAGTAACTTAGTTACTTTACTGATAACTTAATTTTGGAAGTAACCAAGTTAGATTACAAGTTACTTTATTAGTTACATTCAACAGCTGAGCCAAAAAGGGACTGTCTACCAAACAGTGATTTTCGACATTTGCAAAAAATGATCTCCTGTATTTAAATGGCTCTTGACCTATAATCTGTAAAACACGTGTCAAACATATCTCTCATGAATATATCAAGTCATTTTGAGTGAGAAACATCACTTCTATCACAAGGTACACTGCATAAAAAGTGGGTTTTTCAACAGTTACTGGCATGTAATATTGCCGCACGCAGAACAGAAAACTGTAGGGAACTGCCGTGGACTTTATGTGTCAGTGCTCCCTCAGCTCCCCCCTCTCCTCAGGTCCAGGGCAGGCTTTCATATGTAAAGGAGATTTCTGTGAGTCATACAAATGCAAATCAAGTACTCACCAGTGGTCACCAGTGGTCTACCCCTCCCAACAGTTGTAACCAGCATATTTTTATTTTGAGATATATACACTGCTCAAAAAAAAAAATAAAGGGAACACCTAAACAACACAATATAACTCCAAGTAAATCAAACTTCTGTGAAATCAAATTGTCCACTTAGGAAGCAACACTGATTGACAATCAATTTCACATGCTGTTGTGCAAATGGAATAGACAGCAGGTGGAAAATATTGGCAATTAGCAAGACACACTCAATAAAGGAGTGGTTCTGCAGGTGGGGACCACAGACCACTTCTCAGTTACCTATGCTTTCTGGCTGATGTTTTGGTCACTTTTTAATGTTGGTGGTGTTTTCACACTCATGGTAGCATGAAACGGACTCTACAGCCCACACAAATGGCTCAGGTAGTGCAGCTCATCCAGGATGGCACATCAATGCGAGCTGTGGCAAGAAGGTTTGCTGTGTCTGTCAGCGTTGTGTCCAGAGGCTGGAGGCGCTACTGGGAGACAGGCCAGTACACCAGGAGAAATGGAGGAGGCCGAAGGAGGGCAACAACCCAGCAGTAGGACCGCTACCTCCACCTTTGTGCAAGGAGGAACAGGAGGAGCACTGCCAGAGCCCTGAAAAATGACCTCCAGCAGGCCACAAATGTGCATGTGTCTGCACAAACGGTTAGAAACCGACTGCGTGAGGATAGTATGAGGGCCCGGCGTCCACAGATGGGGGTTGTGCTCACAGCCCAACACTATGCAGGATGCTTGGCATTTGCCAGAGAACACCAGGATTGGCAAATTTGCCACTGGCGCCCTGTGCTCTTCACAGATGAAAGCAGGTTCACACTGAGCACATGTGACAAACGTGACAGAGTCTGGAGACGCCATGGAGAGCGATCTGCTGCCTGCAACATCCTTCAGCATGACCGGTTTGGAGTGGGTCAGTAATGGTGTGGGGTGGCACTTCTTTGCTCGCCAGAGGTAGCATGACTGCCATTAGGTACCGAGATGAGATCCTCAGACCCCTTGTGAGACCATATGCTGGTGTGGTTGGCCCTGGGTTCCTCCTAATGTAGGACAATGCTAGACCTCATGTGGCTGGAGTGTGTCAGCAGTTCATGCAAGATGAAGGCATTGAAACTATGGACTGGCCCGCCCGTTCCCCAGACGTCAGCGCATCTGGGACATCATGTCTCGCTCCATCCACCAACGTCACGTTGTACCACAGACTGTCCAGGAGATGGTGGATGCTTTAGTCCAGGTCTGGGAGGAGATCCCTCAGGAGACCCTCCGCCACCTCATCAGGAGCATGCCCAGGCATTGTAGGGAGGTCATACAGGCACGTGGAGGTCACACACAATACTGAGCCTCATTTTGACTTGTTTTAAGGACATCAAAGTTGGATCAGCCTGTAGTGTGTTTTTCCACTTTAATTTTGTATGTGACTCCAAATCCAGGCCTCCATTGGTTAATAAATTTGATTTCCACTGATGATTTTTACGTGATTTTGTTGTCAGCACATTCAACTTTGTACAGAACAAAGTATTTAATGAGACTATTTCATTCATTCAGATCTAGAATGTGTTATTTGAGTGTTCCCTTTATTTTTTTGAGCAGTGTATAAATATTAGGGGTGGGACTTTAACGTGTTAATGTTGATTAATTAATTACGAGGAAAATAACAAATTAAAACTTTTAATGCATTTTAATCGCACTTTGCACCGTGGAACGTTTCTCAGTGCACGAATTCCAGGCATACAGATTATAGCGACACACAATGTCCAAATTCAGGGGCCGCATCGTTCGAAGCATAAGGACCCGGCCCACATAGACCGCGTCCTTCGCAGCCCACGAAGACCCCAAAGGCCGGAAGTGAGCGGCTAGCCTTCATATCAGCGTCACCTGCCCTCACCTCTGCGTAGCTCATGTCGCCTAGCAATCGTGAGTGCGAAGCACAGCTGTGTAAAAGCAGCTGGTTAAACGGAGAACGAACTTTTTCTATTTTTGTGGTTTAATTTTAATTATTTTATTCAAAATAAGCTGTTAAAACAAGCATAACACATTTCAACATCAAGGAATACAGCTGAGCGAATGATTAATTTCCAACTATATTAAGTGAGACATTAATGTTGAATAAAACTATCCAGTTATGATGCTTAACTTTAATTTCAGGAGTTTGCTCATCACAGGAGAACTTCCACCCTTCGTTGGTCTGTGTAGCAGACTGGTGGGAAAATAAAATTTTGAAGTTTAAGCTTATGTATATTGATTCATTCATCAACCAAACTTAAACTAACATTTCTTATGTTAAATATTGAAATGTGATTAAAATCGGATTAATTTCGATTAATTAATTACAAAGCTTCTAATTAATTTTTTTAAATTGAGTCCCACCCCTAATATATATATATATATATATATATATATATATATATATATATATATATATATATATATATATATATATACACACTGCTAAAAATAAAGTGTTATTACAA
The DNA here is from genome assembly GCF_007364275.1 of Archocentrus centrarchus. Lineage (NCBI taxonomy): Eukaryota > Metazoa > Chordata > Actinopteri > Cichliformes > Cichlidae > Archocentrus > Archocentrus centrarchus. The sequence continues at coordinate 9,363,896 of NW_022060145.1, forward strand.
AGAGGACCACATCTAACCTAACAACGTCATTTCATAAGAAAGAGCCCCACCTTGTTTTGTAAACAGTATTCATGTTTAAGTATTCAGGTTCAATAATAATAGCATCACACCCATACTTGCTCAGTTCTAAAAATAAATGTATAAACAGCAGCTTGCATAACATACTGAATATAAAACATCATTCATAGGAAAATAGAAAGTATTCATAAAGGATGATTAGTTTTATCCAGACAAAAGACCTTTTTTCTTGTTTGTACAATTGTTTATGCTATTAAATTTCTAATAATAAATTTTATTATTAAGTAGTTTATGTTTGATTGCTGATCTCGTAATTTGTCCATTCCCTGAATCAACAAACACAATTAGGTTGACTAACTCAACCTGGAGGAAAAAAAAAAGGGGAATAAATTTCATTAAATACTGAAACCACAAACAAAGCATAAAATTGTTTCCAGCAGGTTTGGCAGACAGGCACAGCTTCATTGCCACAGGTGTAAACCTCCAGCGCTAGTCTGTAATTTACAAAAGAATGGTTTCATTGTAAGGAAAATTATCAAAGTTCAGAAATCACAAAGCACTCAGAACAAAGAATATTTAGGATTTTCATTACTTGCAAGGGAGCAGTTACATTTTAGTGAAACATCTGCAACTGGCCGCCGGGACAGTTCCTGCAAGCCATGTTTATACAGTTTGGGTGTGCTCAGCAAACCTTACAAATTGACATAAAGAAGAAGTTCCTCTGTAGCTGCTCATGGCTCTGGAATGTGGTAACACTGCCCTTCTGATTTCAGTTCTTAGCAGTAAACACACAATCTTAAAGGTTAAAGTGTATTCCTTTGGTGTGACCCATTGCCGCACATTTAATAGCTGTATAACTTTAAATGGCTTTTACAAAGTTTCAGAACATCCATCCATCCATCCATTCGCTTCCGCTTATCCTGTTCAGGGTCGCGGGGGAGTTTCAGAACACAACTTCAATAATTAAAGAGCAAACAATATAAGATAAAAGGAAAGACAGGTGCTCCAAGTGATTATCTTCTCTTGCCTATTGCCCCACCAAATAGTGTGTTCCTTCTGTCATGATCAAGCCTGTGGGGGAGAGTGAAACGTTCTTTCAGACAAGCAACCTGGCACAGCACACAACAAAAGACTAAGAGTTTCTACTGGTAGTTAAGCATGACAACAGTATAATAATTATAATGTTCTTAGACTTTTTCCAACAGTCATTCAAAAGAGGTCACTGAATTTTAGCATAGTATTGTAATAGGATGCCACCACTGCAACAAGTCAGTTTATGAAATTTCTTTGTTTCTAGATAGTCTACAATCAACTGTAAGAGGCAATATTGCAAAGCAACTAAGGCAAAAGTTACAGACAGGGATCTTCTAGTGTTGAGGTGCATAATGTTTAACCAAGGAGAAGAGCATCTAGAAATGATCATTAACATGATCTGAAAATAAAATCAGAAGAGGGTTTGAGAGAAACTAGCAGTTAAATGATGTACAAAGTTTCTTGTGACTTGTGAGATATGTAATAAATCAAAAATAGTTGATAACTCCACTTGGATTAAAAAAGACTATACCAGTTGTCCATATGTAGCACATCATTTTCCTTTTGCTGTAAATTTTTAGTCTCACCACACAGTGTGGCTGTGGTGTGGTTGCATAAAAATAAATTTTAGATCATAGATATCTCTGATTTTCCAAAACTGAATCTTTTGGAAAAACTGGTATTACACTAAAAATCTCACCAAAGCAGTTTTTTCACACTGAATCTAACATTGTGCAGATTTCTGGTATAATAAATTTTTGTTACTTTAATCTAAGTGTCTCCAGTTAAGTAAATTGAAAGAAATAGTTTCACTGATAGCACGCAGTCTGGTCAAAGTATGTGAGGGACAGACCCATATAGGACATCCATTGCTTATGAACTGCTTAGGGACTAGGGATGGTTTTGCGTCTACTTTTATTATTATCATTTTGATTTGCCTACTTGTTTTATTATTCAGTGGTGAATGTAGGCTACTTTGTTGCTGACTATTGAGAGGGGAAAAAATCCCCACAATATAGAGAATTTAAATTTAATTTACTTAATTTTAATAAATAAAATAAACGCGCGCCAAAGTGGCTCAGCAGTTGAGCAGGCGACCGCGTGTGCCATGTGGTGGTACAAATGGCGCAGGTTTAAGTCCCATTTGCTGTGCCTTCCCCCATCTCTCTTCTTGCTTTCCAGTTGCTCTCCACTGCAAAGCTATCAAATAAAGCTGCAAAAGGCCAAAAATAAAGTAATGATTATGGATGCACATCTAGAGCCCACTCTCATGCTGGCAGAATTTTTAAAGTTTTTACCACCCTGATTATACAGTGTCAAATGTGTAGTCGTATTAGGAATGACTTATTAACTGACACTAAAACTCAACTTTTACTAAGGTTCTGGGTCAGTTACAGCCTTTTCTAATTTACTAGATCTGTGACTTGTGATTAAGATAACCCTGTAAATCTAACTTCCAGATTTTAGTTGAGTCTCCTGGACATCTTTACTTTCTCCACCTCAGTGCAGAAATTGCCCAAAATATTTGAGGATCACTGCTGGTAATTAGGTATACTGTTATTTTTTTTCTTACTATATGATGGTCCATTTAAACTCTCTGAGTCTCAGTCATATTCAGGTTCTCATGGAAAGATTAAATTCACACAAGGAAAACAATTCCCCCTCTTCTCAAAAAACAAGCCACTATCTATTATTTAGTCATTTGACTGGCAAAGTTTTAAAAAAAAAAAGGCGTGACTGATACATTCCTAAGGCTTTATTAATACGTTTTTCAGCACTAAAAATTGACTTGTGGACTGCATTTCTGTTTAACATTTCTTTTCTCACGTCACAGTTGCACCGCAAACATGTTCCAAGCTTCTTGACAAGAGGCAGTGTACATACTCAATACGTCACCAGACTATTACAAAGACAAACAGCCAGACACATTCACATATCCACACACAATGTCAATTTAAAATCACCGTTGAGCATAAAGAACATGTCTTGGGACTATGTGAAGAATCTGGAGTACCCTGAAAGAGCTCAGAGAGACAAAAGGACATCATTCCAACTCCACACAGACAGGGTGTAGCCAGTCAGCTGGGTTGAACTAGGAAAACTCTTACTAACAGGCAACAGTGCTGACCCTTTAATTCATTTAATATACACCAGACTCATTCATAACAGCATACAGACTTATTTTCTTAAGGTATGAGAGAGCGGTTCAGATCAACATACCTTCCTCTCTCATGATTTTTTTATTCAATTTATGGCCAGCCTGTGTCCCTAACCTGTTTCAAAAAACAACCAGTTTGTTCTTTCAGTCACAAACAGGGTTTAAAAAAGCAACTGAAGAGAATGGAACTTCAAAAAAAAAAAGAAAAAATATTGTTTCTCAGATGAGTAAATGATACAGTAATGCTAAACGTGCGACCTGAAAATTAATATCATCATTCCAACACCCATTCTTTAATAAGTCAAATCTATAAAAGTATATGTCAAAGCAATGATTACAGATTAAAAAGTAAAATACCAGTGTTGTAAAATTTCACAAAATGTAAAAGATTTATCAAGTGTACTTATCCTTCATCATGAAATATTAATGCACAACTGTTTTAAATTAATGGGGTTAAAAACTTTAATTAACATTAGTTGGTGAAATGCAAAAATAAAAAGAGAGAAAAAAAGTCACATTTGCTATACATAAATCTACGTTCCACTGTACTTACCAAAACTATGATAAGATGAAAATATATTAATTCTTCTTCTAAAGTTTATTTATCCTTGATCATGAAATGTCAATGTCAATGTCAATTTTATTTCTTGAGCACATTTAAAAACAACATTGTTGACCAAAGTGCTTCACAAGATCAACTACAAAGTAACAAAGAAATTTCCATTGATGAATAAAATAGAATAAGACATAAACATAAAAAACAAGGAATAAAATAAATATGATGCAATAAAAGAAAACTAAAACTGACACACTAAAACAAGAGACACCACAACATAAAATCTGAACGGACTCAAACTGAACTCGAATTAAAAGCCAAGGTAAAAAGGTGAGTTTTTAGAGAGGATTTAAAAGACTGTATGGACTCTGCAGTACGAATATAAAGTGGCAAATTATTCCACAGTCTAGGGGCTGTGACTGCAAAAGCCCGATCCTCTCTGTGTTTAAAATGAGACCTTGGTTGCACTAAGAGCATCTGGCTAGATGATCTTAGTGCTCTCTTGGGGTTATAAAGTTTGAGCAGCTTAGCCAAATAGCTGGGTGCCGTTCCATTTAAGACTTTAAAAGTAAGTAAAAGAATCTTAAAATCAATACGAGACTGGACAGGGAGCCAGTGTAAACCTGCTAAAACTGGAGTGATGTGTTCATGCTTTCTAGTACCTGTTAAAAGACGTGCAGCAGCATTTTGGACTACCTGCAAACGATGGAGAGATGATCCTTCAAGACCCAAATACAGAGAATTACAGTAGTCCATTCTAGAGGTGATGAAAGCATGAATAATTTTTTTTTTTTTTCAAGGTCCTTTGGAGGAAGATAGGATCTAGCTTTGGCAATCAGCCCTAACTGATAGAAACTAGAAATATTATGTCTCTGTTTATATTTGAGTCAGAATGTTCTTGCTCTTTGTTTCTTTTTAATTTTTAACTTTTTAATTTGAAAACATGAGATAAAACAATTGTATATGATTACATTATGATTCCTTATTGTTGGGCAGATGATCTGCAGTACATTATTAAAAACAACAGGGAAAAAACTCCTTCCTGGAATGCTCAAACTGAAGCCTTGATTCACTTCCAGTGCATATTAATTATGTTGCTGCTCAGCACCAGGTTACTTTGCTTTTCTTTGCACTCTCAAATATCCCCATGTTTCATGTATATACATTTTCCAATTTTCTTGGCTCAGAAAAAAGAAAAAAGAAATTGAACAGAAGTAAAATAAGTGAACTTTTTTGTACTACTAATGAAATCAGAGGATTCAAGCAATAAAACTGAACATCCATGCAATGATAATGCAGTACATAAACTTAGAAAACTCAGATTCTATAATAAACAATGATGTCTGATTACTTTGATCATGTTACCTATCTTGCATTTCTTCTAACCTCTTTTCACCCTACTGTATTTCTGTGTTTGACTCTTATGGCATCTTTGCCATCTCATTTCCAAAGCAAACAGAAGGGAGAGGCCATTATACTGAGCCAAAACCTTTTGAGTTGAGAGCTGACAAACCTGTGAATCCTGTGATGTTACATTGTTCATCCTCAAGCTGCAACAGCTTCTTTGGTCATCTTTGATACACGTCATTAGCCCTCATTCTGCTGAAATATATAAGGCCACGAGAGGTGTGGACCACAGCACAAAGTGAAGGCTTTACCAAAGCAAAGAGGTGAACTGCATCATTTTAAAATAAAAATTATTTAAAAATATCTACAGGAGTGTAAACAAGAAGAACTGAATTAATATATTTTCATCTTATCTCAGTTTTGGTAAGTACAGTGGACCATAGATTTTATGTATAGCAAATATGGGGTTTTTTTCTTTTTTTTGGGGGGGGGGGGGGGGGGGGGGGGGGGGGCATCAACATATAAACTAATGCTAATTGTTTTTACCTATAATGAGTCTTTTGCATTTTATGAAATTATACTTCACTGGTATTTAACTCTTTAGTCTGTAATCATAGCCTTGGCATATTTTTCTTTTACAGATTGATTAAAAAATGGGTGTTGGATTGATGATATTAATTTCAATGGTGCTAACAGGTGAGCTAAATAATGCTATACATACTGTTGATACAAAATGAATGAACTGCTTTAGCATAGCTAACTATAACCTCTTGAATAATTGCTACAGACAGACAGCAGACTGATTTACAGTCTTGTGCTATACTATTTTACTGGTTAGGTACTTATTTATGTTGATTGCAGTAAGTCTAGGTGAATTGTACCCAGTAATGGAAAATGAAGCCAAATTTCTGCATTTCCTAATACCTGCAAAATACTGATTTAGTGAACAGTGAGTTTGCTATGCCTGAGATGAGGGAATTTTACATGCCTGTTGACAGGTTTTCTTTAAACAGCCCTGAGTTTCTCTCTGACTCCTTCCCTCCTGACTCTGAAGCACTCTGTTATTTAGAGTTCCATCACTCCATTTTAAATCAGCCAATTCTAAAAAAAAAAAGGTTATTTAGTTTCCACTTAACCTCATCATAATCAGATATAATGTGTGCAATGTTAAAGACACGCATGAACATCAACAGGGAGAAACAAAGAAAAACATGAACTCCAAAACTGAATAAACTCTACAACAAACTTCATCATCAGTGCAGTACACGTGGTGTATAACATCAGAACACAGTGAGCGTTGGACAAAAAGAAACTGAACTCTTTGAAGGAATTTAATCTCAAATCCAGCTGCATCTTGATTTTATCCACCACATGAAGCTGCTTGTGTTTTGGAGCTAGCTTTGCGGCCTCAAGGGCTGGGCAAAAGTAATATCTCAATATTTTTTAGCTGAATGGCAATATATGATATATATCTCGATATTTTTTCTTCCCAAAAGGTTTAAACAAAAAGGCCCTTCTGAGTCAAAGCTATATGTCCCAAATGTCAGAAGATTTTAAGTGGTCATTTTTGTTTTGGTATTAGGTTCGATCATTTCGGTCCGGATCCGGACCGAGGTCCGCCTATTAGTGACCTCTCATGTAGGGTTTGTTTTTACCATTATTTAAAGTTGTAGAATTGATTTTAAAGTCTGACTTAGCCACTACATGTTTGGATTCCTGTTGAACAAGGTCTTTAAATGTTATTTAACAGCCGCAGCACAATCAACAGTAACTACAGAAGATTCAACAACTACTACAACAACTACAACAACTACTCCAGGGACAGCGGCTCCAGCGACATCAGCTCCAGTGACAACAATCGCTGTTTTCACCACAGTTTCTCCAGCGACAACAGTAGCTGCTTCTGCCACAGCTACCCCGGGAACAACAGGTGCTGCCTCCACCACAGCTGCTCCAGTGACAACAGCTCCAGTGACAACAGTCGCTGCTTCCACCACAGCCGCCCCAGCAATAACAGCTGTCCCCTCCACCACAGGTGCTCCAGCCACAACTGCTGCTGCCTCCACCACAGCTGCTCCAGCCACAACAGCTGCTGCCTCCACCACAGCTGCTCCAGCCACAACAGCTCCAGCAACAACAGTCGCTGCTTCCACCACAGCTGCCCCAGCAATAACAGCTGTCCCCTCCACCACAGGTGCTCCAGCCACAACAGCTGCTCCAGCCACAACAGCTGCTCCAGCCACAACAGCTGCTGCCTCTACCACAGCTCCTCCAGCTACAACGGCTCAAGTGACAACAGTCGCTGCTTCCACCACAGCTGCCCCTGGAATAACAGGGGGCGCTTCCACCACAGCTGGTCCAGTGACAACAGCTGCTGCCTCCACCACAGCTGCTCCAGCCACAACAGGTCCAGCAACAACAGTCGCTGCTTCCACCACAGCCCCCCCAGCAATAACAGCTGTCCCCTCCACCACAGGTGCTCCAGCCACAACAGCTGCTCCAGCCACAACAGCTGCTGCCTCTACCACAGCTCCTCCAGCTACAACGGCTCAAGTGACAACAGTTGCTGCTTCCACCACAGCTGCCCCTGGAATAACAGGGGGCGCTTCCACCACAGCTGGTCCAGTGACAACAGGTGCTGCCTCCACCGCAAATGCTCCAGCGACAACCGCCGGTGCTTCCACCACAGCCGCCCCAGCAATAACAGCAGTCCCCTCCACCACAGGTGCTCCATCCACAACAGCTGCTGACTCCACCACAGCTGCTCCAGCCACAACAGCTCCAGCAACAACAGTCGCTGCTTCCACCACAGCCGCCCCAGCAATAACAGCAGTCCCCTCCACCATAGGTGCTCCAGCCACAACAGCTGCTGACTCCACAACAGCTGCTCCAGCCACAACAGCTGCTGCCTCTACCACAGCTCCTCCAGCTACAACGGCTCAAGTGACAACAGTCGCTGCTTCCACCACAGCTGCCCCTGGAATAACAGGGGGCGCTTCCACCACAGCTGGTCCAGTGACAACAGCTGCTGCCTCCACCACAGCTGCTCCAGCCACAACAGGTCCAGCAACAACAGTCGCTGCTTCCACCACAGCCCCCCCAGCAATAACAGCTGTCCCCTCCACCACAGGTGCTCCAGCCACAACAGCTGCTCCAGCCACAACAGCTGCTGCCTCTACCACAGCTCCTCCAGCTACAACGGCTCAAGTGACAACAGTTGCTGCTTCCACCACAGCTGCCCCTGGAATAACAGGGGGCGCTTCCACCACAGCTGGTCCAGTGACAACAGGTGCTGCCTCCACCGCAAATGCTCCAGCGACAACCGCCGGTGCTTCCACCACAGCCGCCCCAGCAATAACAGCAGTCCCCTCCACCACAGGTGCTCCATCCACAACAGCTGCTGACTCCACAACAGCTGCTCCAGCCACAACAGCTCCAGCAACAACAGTCGCTGCTTCCACCACAGCCGCCCCAGCAATAACAGCAGTCCCCTCCACCATAGGTGCTCCAGCCACAACAGCTGCTGACTCCACAACAGCTGCTCCAGCCACAACAGCTGCTGCCTCTACCACAGCTGCTCCAGCTACAACGGCTCAAGTGACAACAGTTGCTGCTTCCACCACAGCTGCCCCTGGAATAACAGGGGGTGCTTCCACCACAGCTGGTCCAGTGACAACAGGTGCTGCCTCCACCGCAAATGCTCCAGCGACAACCGCCGCTGCTTCCACCACAGCCGCCCCAGCAATAACAGCAGTCCCCTCCACCACAGGTGCTCCAGCCACAACTGCTTCTCCAGTGACAACAGCTCCAGTGACAACAGTTGCTGCTTCCACCACAGCTGCCCCAGCAATAACAGCTGTCCCCTCCACCACAGGTGCTCCAGCCACAACTGCTGCTGCCTCCACCACAGCTGCTCCAGCCACAACAGCTGCTGCCTCCACCACAGCTGCTCCAGCCACAACAGCTCCAGCAACAACAGTCGCTGCTTCCACCACAGCTGCCCCAGCAATAACAGCTGTCCCCTCCACCACAGGTGCTCCAGCCACAACAGCTGCTCCAGCCACAACAGCTGCTGCCTCTACCACAGCTCCTCCAGCTACAACGGCTCAAGTGACAACAGTCGCTGCTTCCACCACAGCTGCCCCTGGAATAACAGGGGGCGCTTCCACCACAGCTGGTCCAGTGACAACAGCTGCTGCCTCCACCACAGCTGCTCCAGCCACAACAGGTCCAGCAACAACAGTCGCTGCTTCCACCACAGCCGCCCCAGCAATAACAGCTGTCCCCTCCACCACAGGTGCTCCAGCCACAACAGCTGCTCCAGCCACAACAGCTGCTGCCTCTACCACAGCTCCTCCAGCTACAACGGCTCAAGTGACAACAGTTGCTGCTTCCACCACAGCTGGTCCAGTGACAACAGGTGCTGCCTCCACCGCAAATGCTCCAGCGACAACCGCCGCTGCTTCCACCACAGCCGCCCCAGCAATAACAGCAGTCCCCTCCACCACAGGTGCTCCAGCCACAACTGCTGCTCCAGTGACAACAGCTCCAGTGACAACAGTCGCTGCCTCCACCACAGCTGCTCCAGCCACAACAGCTCCAGCAACGACAGCTGCTCCAGCCACAACAGCTGCTGACTCCACAACAGCTGCTCCAGCCACAACAGCTGCTGCCTCTACCACAGCTGCTACAGCTACAAGGACTCAAGTGACAACAGTCGCTGCTTCCACCACAGCTGCCCCAGGAATAACAGGGGGCGCTTCCACCACAGCTGGTCCAGCCACAACAGCTGCTGCCTCCACCACAGCTGCTCCAGCCACAACAGGTCCAGCAACAACAGTCGCTTCTTCCACCACAGCCACCCCAGCAATAACAGCTGTCCCCTCCACCACAGGTGCTCCAGCCACAACTGCTGCTCCAGCCACAACAGCTGCTCCAGCCACCACAGGTGTTCCAGCCACAACAGCTGCTCCAGCCACAACAGCTGCTGCCTCTACCACAGCTGCTCCAGCTACAAGGACTCAAGTGACAACAGTCGCTGCTTCCACCACAGCTGCCCCTGGAATAACAGGGGGCGCTTCCACCACAGCTGGTCCAGTGACAACCGCTGCTGCTTCCACCACAGCCGCCCCAGCAATAACAGCAGTCCCCTCCACCACAGGTGCTCCAGCCACAACTGCTGCTCCAGCCACAACGGCTGCTGCCTCCACCACAGCAGCTCCAGCGACAACAGCCACCACCTCCATCACAGCTACACCAGCAACAATAGCCATCACCTCCACCACAGTGGCTCCAGCAACAACAGCTGCTGCCTCCACCACAGCAGCTCCAGTGACAACCGCTGCTGCCTCCACCACAGCGGCTCCAGCAACAACAGCCACCATCTCCATAACAGCTACACCAGCAACAATAGCCACCGCCTCCACCACAGTTGCACCTGGGACAACAGCTCAAGTGACAACAGCCGCTGCCTCTACCACAGCTGCCCCTGGAATAACAGGGGGCGCTTCCACCACAGCTGGTCCAGTGACAACAGCTGCTGCCTCCACCGCAAATGCTCCAGCGACAACAGCTCCAGCGACAACCGCCGCTGCTTCCACCACAGCCGCCCCAGCAATAACAGCAGTCCCCTCCACCACAGGTGCTCCAGCCACAACGGCTGCTGCCTCCACCACAGCAGCTCCAGCGACAACAGCCACCACCTCCATCACAGCTACACCAGCAACAATAGCCATCACCTCCACCACAGTGGCTCCAGCAACAACAGCTGCTGCCTCCACCACAGCAGCTCCAGCGACAACAGCCACCACCTCCATCACAGCTACACCAGCAACAATAGCCATCACCTTCACCACAGTGGCTCCAGCGACAACAGCCACTGCCTCCACCACAGCAGCTCCAGCGACAACAGCCACCACCTCCATCACAGTGGCTCCAGCGACAACAGCCGCTGCCTCCACCACAGCTGCACCAGCGACAACAGCTGCTGCCTCCACCACAGCTGCACCAGCGACAACAGCCGCTGCCTCCACCACAGCTGCACCAGCAACAACAGCTGCTGCCTCCACCACAGCGGCTCCAGCAACAACAGCCACCATCTCCATCACAGCTACACCAGCAACAATAGCCACCGCCTCCACCACAGTTGCACCTGGGACAACAGCTCAAGTGACAACAGCTGCTGCCTCCACCACAGCTGCTCCAACGACATCATCTCAGCCTGTTACATCAAAGATGTTGGTATTTCAATCCTTTGGAGTGACTTTTACAGATGACCTGCGGAATTCTTCATCTACAGCGTTCAGAAAACGAGCCACACTGACAGTGGACACAGTAAGTATTGTTCTTGAAGCAAAGCAAAACTTAAATGTATGAGCTGATTTAATTTAATTTAATTTAATTTTTATGATGCTAAATCACAACAGCCTCCTCAATGCACTTTATATTGTAAGGTAAAGACCATAAAATAATTAAAAAATAAACCCAAGCATGCATACTCACAGAATTTTTGTATGTGTGTGTGTGTTTCTTTTTACAGCTTGAACCTATTTACAAAAAGAAATTTTCCACGTACCACTCAATGACTGTGATTAGATTTAGGTAACTTATTTTTACGTATATACTGATTTAATTTCATAAATATTTTATAATATATAATAACTTAATGAAAATAAAATAATGTTTTGGGTATTCATTTCACAGCAATGGATCAATCATCACTGACCTTATTATTCAGTTTGGATCTACATCAGTCCCTAATAACACTGAGATTGGAAATGTTTTGATCAGTGCAGCACCAAACATAACAGCCTTCAACATTACCACCAGCTCTGTTGTTGTCAGTGACACAGGTAAGCAATATTAATACTATCATATTAAAAAAAATCATATCTCAGAACTTTTGCTAAAGCAATGCCTTGTTTCCTTTTCTTGGTATTCTTTTACAGCAACAACTGCTGCCCCCACTCTCAGTACTACTGCTGCTACAAATACAACTGGTAGTGTGACATTTACAGCTACCAATACTACAACTCCAGTGGCTCCAACTACAGTTGTGAACACTCCATCTGCAGCTACAAATGCAACCACAGCAACCATTACAACCACCACATCTGTAACATCTACAACTGCTGAGCCAGTAACAGAACTACTGCTACAATTCAAAACAAATGAAACATTTATACAAGACTTGGCCAATCAGACATCTACAGAATTTAAAAATCGAGACACACTGCTAGTGACAACAGTAAGTATCTTTCTTCAAGTGTAAGTCATAACAAAACAGATACATTCTAATTGCAAGCACATTTTATTCTGTAAGTTAAAAAATTCCTGCTAGAGATTCTATTAGCATTTGAGTGCTGGTGTCAAAATCACATTGGAGTGAAATAGAACAAAAAATGTAAATTGTATCAACAGTAAAGAAAACTGTATATGATTATATAAGGCATATTTTATCCTAAACACAATGTTTATTTCGGGAGTAGGGAAGCACAAACCCTAAACATATGACACATATATTCACAGATTTTGTGTGTGTGTGTGTGTGTGTGTGTGTGTGTGTGTGCACGTGCGCATTTGTTTGTAGATTAAACCTTTTTACAGTGCAAAATTTTCTTCATTCCGCTCACTGAAAGCAGTTTCATTCAGGTAATTAGTTTTTATTATACTCATGGAATTTTGCAAGTATTTATAACATAAATGTAAATAAAACATTGTTTTGGGTTATTCTTTTTACAGTAATGGATCAATTATCAACAAAATGTCCATTGGATTTTCATCTTCATTGGTCCCTAATGCAACTGAGATTGGAAAGGTTTTGATCAATGCAGCCTCCAACATAACAGCCTTCAACATTAACGCCACCTCTATTTCTGTGAATGGCACACGTAAGAAATATTTAATACTATCATATTAAACATATTAATAAATTATAGAACTGTTTGTTAGAGCAATGTTTTTTTTTCTCAACATCTGCAGAAGTGTCACATGCAGTGAGCCACAACATCAGTCTCCTCACTGCATCCTGCATGGTGCTGCTGTCATGGCTGCTGTCAGGCCAGCAATAACATCTGTGCTGTTGCTCTTCCTAAATCACTTGTCTGCTGTGACTGTGAATGAAAAGGACTTCGTTCCCAAGAAGACCTTCTGGTTGAATGCAATCATAGTATGGCTTAAAAGGAAATAAACTAAAATGAACCTTTGTGTTATCAATCGATATTTACATAATTTCTAACAAATTGGTCATTGGTTATCAATGTATAATATAAGTCCTGTGATACAGTCATAATCGAAGTTGGACATATTGTGTTTTAATCCATAAAGCATTTCCTGAGCTTGTGATTCTGACAGAAAAGAATAAAAGTGATATTTAAAAAGAACTAGATATAAAATTCAAAGTTAAAATGCACATTAATAATGAAGGATAAGTGCAAAAACACATCAATTTAATCATACAGTAACTCATATTCTGAATGGAACTTTTAATCATTTTCCATTTGATATTCCTCGACTCACATCCATGAAGGAAAGAACCTAATCCACTGAAAGAGTAATGTGTGTAATTATTAATGAATAATATAAGGTCAGATTGTGTGAAAGTAATAGAAGTTAAGTAATCTCCACACCCTCACCCCTCACCCCCACAGCTTCTCCAACAAACTGCACACAGCTGGACTGTGGCATTCCTGAAATGTAAGCTGCACGAACAATGTCCTATATGATTACCCAATCACGTTTTATATATTTAAATCTATTTATACTGTGTGAGACTGTTCCTATAATTTAGATGCCTATAGTAAGAAATAGCAATACAAAATCAGAATCAGAATCAGAATACTTTATTGATCCCAGAGGGAAATTTCTGTTGTTACAGCTGCAACCGTTTCATTTAAATGAGTAAACCAAAAACACAATAACATACACTAAAGGCATAAAAATATAAAGACTAAAGAGATACTTTATATCTGATATGACTAGTTCACTCATATCAACAATTAAAAACATAACAAATTTATATACTTTATCAATGTAATACCTGTTTTTTGTTTTATTTTTTCATGCAGATAAAAAAGTCTGTCATGCTATGCTCAAGATGCTTCCATTAAAGGCCCTGAAGACATACACAAGTTGTTTTCTTTTTTTCTTTTCTTGCAGCAAGAAGGCCACTTTATCAATGACTAATCAGGGCTTTCAAATTATGCCGGCGGCAGGCGCATTTTCCACCTAGTCCACCGCTCTGCGCCGTCTACTTTATAATTTTCCTAAAAAAATTTTTTTGTGCCGTTCGCCGTCTCCATTTCCAGCACCATGTGGATGCACGTGGCAATATTTAGGTTCTTTCAATCTGAGCCATTTGATTGGTTCATGACTGCCATGTGACTATTCATATCATCTGCTGCCGTCATGGCTTCGGTCTCGGTCATAAGGCGCCTGCTACTTTGGCATGCCCCCCTGCTACTCCAAAACAATTTGAAAGCCCTGCTAGTGTAGCAGTACTTGAGACCGGTCTCCAGACCACTTTTTGATGGACTTGGTCTTGTCTTGGACTCGACCGCAGGTGAGGGAGGGAGGGACACCCTATTTAGGTTTTTTAATTTTTAGGCCCGAGCCAACCGTAATCGCAAGGGGCGTAGGCGCAAAAATGGGCGCGGTCGCATTGGATGCAGTCGCAAGTGACCCCAGACCTCATGGGGACGTGCGTCATGTCACGTTTCCGAAAACGTATGTATGAGGGTGACTGGAAAAGTGCATAATTAACATCGTAAGTGTTTGTCATTCTTCTTCTTTTTCTTTCTCCGTCTTTCGTCTCAAATTTGACCCCCTGAACATACACGAAAACTCACCATTAATGATGACATCATGGACATACCTTCTATTAGCACAGTGGTCCAATATAAAACTTAGACAATCATATTTTAACTTTCATTGTTATATTTAAACTTTTTTAAATAACATCTTAACTGAAAAAGACTTGATTTTCACAAAAAATATAGATGCTTTTAAATGAACTTTTTTGTAGTCTTAAAGGATGGTTCCTGGTGAAGTGCCTGACTTTGTTCCCATTTCTGACTGACTGAAGGTATGGTGGCACAGAGTGTGGATTCCAAGTGTCTCAGGAGGTCCTGCACCAGTTTGATGACATTCTGCCAGCTCAGCACAGTCTATGTGGTGATGGCAATCTCCAGGTTCATTTAATGAACTTGGAAAGACAGAGTGAAATTCCTCGACCAGTCAGCTGGTCCACTGCAGTTGAAAATTATATATCACTCAAAAATATGGCTGGACTTTAGAGGATAACAAATGGGGATTCTAACAGAAATCCTCTGCTAGATGTGGCTACTATTAGCTCTGACACAAATTCTCAAAAAAAAAAAAAAACTTTGAACAACCTTTAGATACAAATTTGTTACCGAATTACTATTTTTGTTTAAAATTGTTTAACTACTGAAAACTTTCACTGGCTAGGTTTTCGACCTGAAGAAAGCAGAAGACCATGTGTTCTACTGTATAAAGAACTTTTTCCTTTTAATGATGTAACATCAAACAGCACATGGAGGTACAGATTTGTTTAACTAAGACAGGTTTACAAAAGCATTCAAGATCAGTATTTTTGTTAACTCTAAGAATAATGAGCATTTCTTCACAAATGTGTTCCTCTAAAAGAAAAATGCACTATTATTAAAATAAAGCTTTTTTCCTCAAGAGTGCTGATCTTTTTTTCTGTGTAATTCTACCACTGTGTCTCAGTGCATTCGAATATTGAGGAAATGTTTGATTTTTTTCCATTTTAAAATGCTAATTTTCAAGATATAAATATTTTAAACTTTAAAATTTTGCCAATTACAAATAGTGTTTTTGAAATGACAAATCCAGATATTCTAATTTACTGAGAGACACCAATCTTTATGTACTATGTTTAGAGACTTTCTTGAAACGTTTCATCACAAAATGCTAAAATAAAATTTGATAACATGGGGGGTTTATAAAATAATGTAAAATTTGAAACTTTTGATTAAAACCATAAATGCTGAGGTTAAACTTATGAGCAACAAGATTTGGAGTTTAGGGAATTCCAAACCCGGGAGAGTTCTGGATGCCATAATCCATGGCTTCTTGAAACGCCTCATAACTGTGTAACACTGGAATTCTGATAGTATTTGCACAAACATTTGCTACAGGGAAGTGTGAGGTGGCCTCAAAAAGAAGCTGTGGCTTTGGCTGAATTCCTGCTGGAGGAATTTCCCTCAGTCCAGTAGCAAACATAAGGATGTCTTCCAAAGACAGATTTCCATTTTTCTCTGGGGAGGTAAGAAGGAAAAAAATTATTTAATGGGAATAAACTGACAAATGTGCCCTTACGCTTAATAATGATTACATTTTCAACCAACTTTAATACCTTCCACATAAAGCAGATAGTCTTGCCAGTAGCTGAGTACTCTTGTTTCCTCTTGACGCCTGGTGCTGCCAGGTGGACTGAACTGCATGTGGAAGATGTCCTCCACAGCATCAGCTGTCAGCCTGGTCTCAGTGTAGCACATGAACGAGGAGAAGAGTGAAGGATGCTGTTCCAGGGCGTTGACAAAATCCAGCGTCGCTAGACCCTCTCTGAACCTATAAAACAAAGTCATTTTTAAAAAAATAGATTAGTTAGATGTTACTTGTCAAGGTTGTTTTCCCTTACCTACAGCATAATTAACTCTCAACAATTAAACAAAAGCTATTGTGTAAGAATCAAACCGGCATTGTTACCCAGCTAAGACACATCCTGCTATAAAACAGAAGCCAAGCCCAGCTCCCCCGACGCAAAAGAGCTCTTGCATTTATAACATTGGTTTTCTTTTATTATTGGGAGGTGGACTGGATCTTGAAAACCAAATAAGTTCATTAGTAAACAAAAGTACCTACTGAATAGTCAAAATGTCATACCTCTGGATGGAAAGATGGTTTCGATAGATGAAGTACCACTGAATGTAATCAGCTACTACCTTCTTCTTATCCTCCAGTGTCCTCATGAAGCGATAGCAGCCTGCAGTCTGGAGCAAGCTGGAGTGTTTTTCAGAAAGTACTCGCAGCTCATTCAGGGATTTTGCATTCTTTATCTAAAATAAAAAGAAAAACACAGTATATGTATTTAGTTTTACTGATTTCACATTCAACAATCTATCAAAATTATTAGGGCTTGGACTATTCAAATATTTTCACAATGGAAATTATGACTACATAATTTGAGACATTTGAAAGCCATGTTTATAACCATATAACTGGGCTAAAAAAAAAAAAGACTGACTCATTCAAGTGACATCCTTCACTCTTACAGTGCAGTCTAACACACTCTCTAATCAACAATTTTCTGCAATCATACATTCAGTGGATAACCAAAACTAAATCCATGTCTTTTCCCTTTATTGAGGTTCTTCAGTATCCCAACCTTACAAAATACTTCAAGGAGAGCCTTCTTGATTTCTTCATCTGGTGTATCATCAATTGGAGTCTCAAATGTCTTGTCTTTGCCAACAAGATACATGAAGAAGTTTGGGGAAAGACAACGTGGCCCTGGACCACCATGAACAATGGACACTGCGATCATTCTTCCAATGTAGAAATATTCATTTTCCTCTGCAGCTAAAGGAAAAAAATATTACATTATAATAAACCAATTATGAGTATTGAAAAAAAATGTGGGGAAAAAAATAACTACCTTTGCTATCAAATGTGAGGTATTTGGCGTGGTCTTTTCCTTCAAATATTCTTCTTGTCTTTATGGCTTCCATCAAAAGGGTGAGAAATTCTCGAGTAGGCCCACCTGTGTCCAAAGCCTCTTCCACCAGCCCAACATCATCGGAGAATTTCACCATCATGGCAGAGTTGGGGCTATATGTAGAGCGTCTGAAGCCTCTATAGGCACCATCCCAGACATTAGCTCGGTTAATGTTGAATCTGCTACAGGAAGTTTTGTTAATCTTCAGAGACAGATTTGAGATGACATCTGCAGCCGTTAGTCCATCAGGTTCATCACTGTAGAATCAATCAGCGAAAAGCAAGATCATATTTAAACTCTTTTCCACTTTGTGCATTCAAGCTTTTTGCTGTTATTATTTGGGAGTTGTGTTTTATTTGTTGTCTTTTTATATTTTTTTCTTTTAAGTAATTTTCAAAAACAAAATATGAATCTTCAGAACAATCCCCAGTAAACAAAGAATTTTCAGAATCCTTTTGCATGAATGCATTTATCAGCAGAGCAACAACTACAGAGGAACGGTTAGACATTTTTGTTCCTGTCAAAAGTGTATTGGATCAAAAATAGCAGCAGTAACAGTAATATATAATGTTTAATGGACAATACATATTTGATACATGTTTTATCTTAGAGTCACAAAACTATATGTTTATTGTACTTTGAAATATCAAATTACCTGTCTTCCTTTGGAAAGTCCTCTACCTCAGCTTCTGAAGAACTGCTGTCAATGATGACAGGTGCATAAATGTTGGTATATGTACTGTGGAAGGAAAGTACAAACACAAGATAAATGCAGTAAATTTAATGGGTAGTCTGGTAATTTGGCTGTTTTGGCTCTGCAGTACTTGAACCTGACAGAAAATGTTATGATTAGAGTTGTGGATTAGATAGAGAACCTCAGTAATTAAAAAAATAAATAAAAATTGTCACTGACCATGTTATTTCTATACTGCATTCAAAATAAAAATGAAAGGTTGTGATATAACATTATGACTAACTTGTAGAAATGACTTGAAGTATGATCTGCTGAGGTGAATGCCTTTTGGGGTCCTGTAGCATTCTGAACCTGCAACAGAAACACACTGTACCCTACAAAAAAAAATGCGTAATGGCATACACATTTAACTTCGAAATGGAAATGTAGCATTATTACAGTATATACAAGAATATTATATACTTGCACACTTGATGGCTGGGATGTTGAGGGTGACCTATAAGATGCAGAGTTTAAATGATTAAGATAAGAATGCTACAAAACAGAAAACATTTAAGTGGCCATCAAATGCAAACTTTAAAGAATTAAAAACATTAGATGTCTATACCCCTGACACTGAGGCCAGATCAATGTGTCAGAAAGCAGCTAACTTACCAATGTCTGGACTCTGGTGTACTACTTTCTGGGCTTGTCCAAAGCTGTCAAATATAATCATGAAACCCTAAACTCATTGTCTGTCACAACTCTAAGTCTTACCACTCTATATTCCTTTAAAACCTTATTATTGTTATATCCAGAAACTGAATGCAATATGTCTGAATGGAGAGTACAAAAATCTTGAACAAATAAATCCCTGAAATTTACCTACCACTGTGTCAGAGAGAGGTGACATAATGGGTGGAACCCTAACAATAACTTCATCATCCTCCTCATCTTCTGAATCACTTTCATCTCTGGGACCTTACAGAATATTTGATGATCACAGTTACAGCTGGATGCTCAATGCTGTTCAACACACTGGCTAGAATTCTAACTTTAACTTTAGTTAAAAACAAAACCACTAATCACAGAAATAAAGAAATTAGACAATAGAGATGGTAAAAGAGAGAACTAAAATTGTGCCAATTATATTTAATACTCACTTTCTGACAAGAAGCCCTCAATGATGCAGACAAACAGTGTAATTCTTTGGTAAGATTTTCCAACAGCCTCTTTGTAGAGTTGAATTGTAAAAGGCGTGTCAGTTCCAGGAATATTTTTTACTTGAGAGCCATCAGGGTACAGCAGGATGTATTCTCCAGCTTCCATATCTTGGTTGAAATCTTTCAGTTTTTTAATAGCAGCACCCAAAAGTTTCTCAGACGACCAACTTGGTTCAACATCTAATGGTAGTGTTTTCCCTCTTATGGGCCTCATGCCAGTCTTGGTTTTGTTCATGATCCCAACAGAAATCTAGATTATATATCAGAAAAAAAATGGCGGTCACATTTTGCACAACTGTTTCATTCTGTCAGAAAACAGCCTCACTTTCAAATATTTCAATTATTACCTTCACTATTTTCTTTGATTTCTTTTTGCATTTTGAGAACATCCTTCTTTCTGCCTCTTTTCCTTCACGGTACTTGAAGAACTGCTGAACAACTGACTTTCCTGAAAAGGCAGGGAAGTGGAGGAGAGACCATAAAAGATCCTTTATTGGTCTACTTTGGCTCATGATACAAAGGCAAATATGATAAAGTTGCAATTGAAAAACCATATGAACATACTTTACATAAAACAACACTTCTTCATTAAAAATCAGGTCTTGGTTTCAGAAATGTATCTGTCACACCAGATGCCTATAATTTTCCAACTAAAAACAAATTCTTTCATGTTTCACACCATGTAATCATAGGTTAATACAAAAGTGTAAACACTAACAAGCTTAACAATTCTTGCCCTCATCATTTTATTTGCTTACAGCACTAGTAGAAGTTAAAAATACCAGGGAGCTTGAAAAATATACCTCTTGAGTGTTCAGGGTCTGCAGCGGTAACCGGAACAAAACTTATGTCTTTTCCACAGGAACAGCAAAATTTTGTCAAGCTTTCAAACTTAAACCCACATAATGGACAATACATCTTAAAATGAAAAACAAAAAAAAAAATTGTCCGATTTTAGCAATTTGTTTTAGCTACAAAAGTGGCAGTCAAACTAGCCCAGGCTAACAGTAAACATTAAATAGCAAACATATAGCTACAGTATTATATGGATCACGCAATAAACACACACATTACCTTGCATGTTTTTGTCCCTCACAACACTGAAAAATCCTTTGTTTCATTTAAGTGTCTCCATACGTCGTTTGCATGTTCTGGGTTCTGTCACTTCCGCAGCTGGTCCGTCACAATATTGTCTCCCCCAAAACACTTCCATTTTGTTTTGTGTGCTTTTGCAGCATTTTTCTATTTGCTGGTGTTTTCTTAAGTTGCTGTGCATTTATTTCCGTTTTGGTTTTTTTCAACTTCCGTTTTGTTTTTTTCAACTTCCGTTTTGTTTTGTGTGCTTTTGCAGCATTTTTCTATTTGCTGGTGTTTTGTTACATTGCAGTGCATTTGGCCTCCCAGGGCCACTGTACCCCTCCTGATGAAAAACGGCTCTCAGTGAAGAGCCAGCTCCGACCGACCATCACTGTCTGCACCTGTGTCCGCGAGAGCTGCAACACGAGCGCTGCTGTGGGTGAAAAAAAAAAAAAAAAAAATTCTGATCAGCGGCCGGTTCGGCCTGGAAACGACCGGCCGTTTGGGAAACGTCCCGACCCTCCCGATGGCCACCACGCCCCTGCTTTACTTTCATTAACAGTAAGCACCAGAAACTGATTAACAACCCACTCTGCTACTTAACTAAAGTAGATCAATATCCAGTGGTTTAATTGACTCAATGCTATAATCTGATTAAAACGTGTTCCGTTAAATATTTTATGCAGTTTAAAGCGAAGTACTGAAAATACTCATTTGAGTATTGCTCTTGTCTTGCTTTTGTTATTCTTTTCATGTGCCCTCCTTTCAGTTTTGTGCACCAGTATTCTCTCTGTCTCTCTCTCACACACACACACACACACACACACACACACACACACACACACACACACACACACACTGTGGTTACTGCTGCTTACAGTCATGTCAGAACCATGTCATGTGTTTTACTATCAGTGTTATGTACTTGTGCTAACACTGCAAATCAATTTCCCGTTGCTTTAATTATCTGTCAGTGTGTGAAATCTCAGATATTTCTTGTTACTCTTCATAAAGAGCATTCTCAAACTGTTGCAAATTTAGACTTAAAGTGAATATGACGGGAAAAAAATTATGCCATTTATTTTTAAATGGTCTTTGAGTTAAATTTCATTTATTTTGCTATATGTAAAAATAAAAATAAATCCAATGCATGTTTCAAATATAATGTATATTTGTAATAATGTAATGTAATGGTGTATATATACTAGGCATGCGCCGATCCAATATTCAGTATCGGTATCGGTCCGATACTGGCCAAAATTACTGGATCGGATATCGGAAAGAAATAAAAAAATGCACTCCGATACTTTAAATATTAAAAAAATGTTTGATGAAATTTGTGGCATGCCGTAAGCCGATGCAGCACCTTCGCATACGAGCGGCAGGCATCACGTGATAGAACGATTGTTGTGAGAGTTGTTCCGGCATGTCAGCGGTGTGGAGTTACTTCACACTCAAGGAAGGAAACAGCAAGACCGCCGAGTGTAAGTTGTGCAATGCAAGTGTCTCACGAGGTGGTAGCAGTGTTGGGAACTTTAACACCACGAACATGATAAAACACTTACAGAAACACCATGGAAAGGAGTACACGGAATTTATCGAGGCCTCGAATACTACGAAGAAAAATGTTTTGCGTCAACAAACGCTGCTGGAAAACGTTCAGAAACGCGAGAAACTCTCTCCAGAAAGCAACAAAGCAAAGCTGATAACGGAGAAAATTGTTGAATTTGTTGTGCTTGATGACCAGCCTCTATCTGTTGTGGAAAATGTTGGTTTTAAACCCTTAATGGAGCATTTGGAGCCACGCTATGTGCTGCCAAACCATCATTTCATCTCGGAGCAAGCTGTCCCAGATAAATACAAGGAAGTATGCAAGTTTATCTCTGAAAGCTTGCAGAGCATTCCAAGTTTAAGCTTAACAACTGATATCTGGAGCTCAGATGTGTGTCCATTGTCATTGCTAAGTCTGACAGCACAGTGGATAGACTCAAGTTTTACTTTAAAAAAAGCGGTGTTGCAGGCTAAACAGTTTCGTGGTTCGCACTTGGGAGAGTCCATCGCTTCAGCTTTGGAGGAAATGTTGAATGTATGGAAAATTCCGAAAAACAAAGTCCATGTTATTTTACGAGACAATGCTAGCAATGTAACAAAGGCAATGGACCGGCTCGGACTTGCAAGTTTGGGATGCTTCGCGCATACCTTGCAGCTTGTGGTGAATGAAGGACTGCTAGCACAACGTAGTGTAAGTGATGTAGTGGCAATTGGCAGGAAAATAGTGGGGCACTTCAAGCACTCACCACAAGCATATTCACGTTTGGAGGACATTCAAATGGAGCTGAATATGCCACCCAAGCGTCTGGTACAAGATGTGCGAACAAGATGGTATAGCACATATTATATGATCAAGACCCTCATTGAACAGAAACGAGTCTTTTGCGCATATTCCGCAGAATATGACCTTCCAGCCACACTCACTGCACAGCAGTGGGGTTTACTGGAAAAGGTCATGGCAGCTCTCGCTCCCTTTGAGGAGTTAACAAGGGAGGTAAGCTCCTCATCATCATCTGTATCTGATGTCATCCCAATAGTCTGTGTCCTCAAGCGTGTTCTCTCTCGAGAAACTGAGGCTGACGAAGGAATAAAGAAGATGAGAAGCACCCATCTTGAGGCAGTTAACAGACGCTTCAGAGATGTAGAATCTGAGCCACTATACACAGTTGCAACGTTGCTGGATCCAAGGTATAAAGACAGGTATGTGAGTCTTCACTGATATTGTTTTATTAGATGGAAGTATGTGAGTGAGTGAGTGAGTGAGTGAGTGAGTGAGTGACAGAGAGAGAGAAAAGGAGGGTGTGTGAGAGAAAATGGTGAGGATGTTTTACTTTAGATCATAGTTTAGTAAGTCTGCAGGACCATACTGATCACTTAATATTACAGTTTGGCTATTTTTTATAATTCCCGATACTTCACAAGTGTAGAAACCTCCAAACAAGTAAAGCTTCTTTGATGGTTGAGGTGAGGAAGATGGAGGAGGTGCTGAGGACAACCACAGTGGATTCCTCAGAGCCAGCAGAGGGGCCATCATGTTCAGCAGCCTTGGAACCAGCAAAGAAGACACCGCGTGTGGAATCTGCAAGTCCCAACAGACTTGAAAGCATTTTTGATGAAATCCTGAAGGAGAACACTGTAGAACCTGTTCCTGACTTAGCCACCACAAGTGCACGCATTGAAGTGCAAACCTACCTCAGCGAGTCAACTATTCAGTGCTCGGACAATCCACTGCTATACTGGCAAGTCAACAAACCTAGATTACCCACTCTGGTTTCTACAGCAGCTAAATTTCTGTGTGCACCTCCTACAAGTGTGGAGAGTGAGAGACTCTTCAGTACAGCCTCCATCATTATTGATGAAAGGAGAAGCAGGCTGACAGCTGAGAAGGCCGAAATGCTGATCTTTCTAAAGAAGAACCTGCCTCTCATGTTAAAGTGAACAAACTGTTACAAAATGGTTTTCAAAAGTTACTGTTTTTCAGTAATGGGCAGCTACTGCCATGTCTCACGGTAGGGGGATTCTATATCCAAAAACTTTAGTTCGCAGTGTGTGTGTGTTTATTTGTATTTTTTATACTGGAAATGTTTTTATACAAGTGTTAAGTTTTGTATAGAGATGTCACACAGTTGAACTTCAGGTTTAATGTGATGGAAAAAGATTGAACTGACAGCCATCTTAATACTAGTTGAGAGTCACGAAAAGCCATGTTTGCACTACTTTAATTACTATGTTGTTTTTACAATGGAAATTTTCCACTGTAGATGTCTGTTGAGTTTTAAGTATAAAAGGGTCCATCCTACAACTTGATTTTGTTAATTTGTTGAATATGAACAGTATTTTATGCTGAAATTGCACTTTGTTTTCAGAACCTAACAGCTTTTGAGATCTAGCATAAAGTTGCACTTTGAATTTCATTTTGAATATTACTTCAATCCTTAGATTTAAAGTTTTGCTTAAAATGTTAAAATTTCAGGATAAATGTCTGAATAGTGTTGACCAGCTATATGCTGTGAAAAGTTATGTTTAAATAAAAAAATCAGTACTGGCAAACTGAACTGTGTTTTGGGTGCAATGTATTTCTTGCAAACGAGTATAATATAATAACATTACAATTCTTTTTTTATTTGACTGTTGACTTACGTAAAATGCACCCAATGCTTTTTTTTTTTAAAGCAATTGTTTAAAAAAAAAATCGGATTTGTATCGGTATCGGCAGATACCCAAATATAAAATATCGGTATCGGTATTGGACCTAAAAAAGTGGTATCGTGCCATCCCTAATATATACACCCTGATTTATAAAAAAAAAAAAAAAAAAAAAAAGACTAAATTAAAAAATACAGTACAAATGATGAATCAGTTCTCTGGTAAACTAACACTGCATTCAAAGAACCACAATTTCCATTAGAAATATTTTGCTACCTAATATTTGATGCTTTTCTTAAACTCTGGGAGTATCTAAATCCTTGAAAAAAAAAAAAAAAAAAAAGAGGGCATGCAGACAAATACAATGATGCCACCAAATAAAACAAACCACTGTTTTCATGTGTGAAAAAATGTGTGAGTGACATGCTCCTCAAACTTGATAACATGAATCATTCTTATTCCTTTCCATCACAAAAGAACAACAACGTTTACACCCTCAATCAGCATCACTAATGCTAATTATGTTCTGAAACTAAAGGCATAATTAAGATTTACCATCAGTGGTAAGTTTGTGCCAAAACCTACCATCAACAGTTACTTCCTGATTTAAGACAGCTCTAAATCATATGATGTGCTCCTAGAGTGGTGTTTCTCCTGTGTGTAATTTGTATAAATGAAGAACAAAACGTGAGGCATCAAAATTTCCTTCCTGCTTTTCTTTGTCAGTTTGGGTCCTCTCTGAAAGACTCACATGCAGACATATTAACTGATCTGTGAATTAAAAAGGACAAAGCAAAACAAAATAACACCTTCTGTCTCAGCCTTAACAGATAACAATCAAACAAACAAACAAACAGAAAAACGATTTGAGGAGCTAGGAAAAAACTACAGTTTAAATCCATTGAATGAAATTTCCCACTTCAGATGTCCAACCAATTTGACTACTCCCCACTTAAGGCAGCTAGAAACACATTTAGCTAATTTATGGCTAACACAGAAACATTATGAACAGCAACATAACAGCTCGGTTATTTCTCATCAAAACAACGTTCAGATACAGTAACATTTAGTTAACTTACGGACAAAGATACTCCAAGGCTTAAAAACGCTGAAAACACTGTCTCTCTGCCATGCTGTGAGAGTCCATGCTCGACTGACTGACTTTCTGACACAAAAACGAAACCTAACTCAAATCCGGCCACAAGGGGGCAGTAAATCAACAGAATACAGGCTTTTCTATATAAACATTTCTCAGCATCACAATACACTCCCCGTCTGGTATATTAATAAATATACCACTCTTTTTTTTTTTTTTAAACATTAGTTTCAGCTTCAGACAAAAGTACTATTACATCAGTAACAGGCCTAAGATATGTTTTAATGGTACCTTGTTTTACGATTTTAACCTCAACTTTTCTCACTCTGTTGTCCTCACTGGGAATGGCCTTCACTACAATCCCAATTGGCCACTCATTGCGTTTTACTTGACTGTCTTTCAATAGAATAATATCACCCTGTTTGACGTTTCGCTTCTCTCTCTTCCACTTTTGCCTTGTTTGCAGTGTGGCAAGATACTCTTGCCGCCATCTTTTCCAAAAGTGATCCGCTAGACCTTGCACTTGCCGCCACTGGGCTTTGTAAAGGTCCTTGAGTTCAAAGTCTCCAGGAGGTGTTGGGACAGCACCAGCCTTCTGCGTTAAAAGCATTGCAGGAGAGAGAACCTCAGGCGCTTCAGGATCGTTTGAAACAGGAACTAAAGGCCTGGCGTTCATTATGGCCATGACCTCTGCCATAAGGGTGACCAAAACCTAATGTGTGAGGCGGGTGGTTGAGGTTTGCAGCAACAAGCCATCAAGGATGCGTCGAACGAGCCCAATCATCCTCTCCCACACTCCTCCCATGTGAGATGAATGTGGGGCGTTGAATGTCCAGGTGCAGCTTTGGTCCCTTAGATAGGCTTTGATCTCTGGGCCTTGAGTGTCGATTTGCAACTCTTTACAGGCTCCAATGAAGTTTGTTCCTTGGTCTGACCGTAAGTGTTTGACAGGTCCTCTGATCGACAGGAAACGGCGTAAGGCATTTATAAAACTCGAAGTTGACATTGCCTCTATGACCTCTATATGGACCGCCCTGGTGCTCAGACAGGTAAACATTACAGCCCACCTTTTACAATCAATGTTATTTGCCCTTGTGCGATGGGACTTGACATTCCAGGGCCCAAAAACATCCAGGCCTACATGAGTAAAGGGCGGGTCAATTGCAAGCCTGTCGGAGGGCAAGCTAGCCATTTTCTGCCCTTCTAGGCGACCTCTAAGTCTCCTACATGTGACACATTTGTGGAGTGTGCTGGAAATTAGTCTCTTGCCACCAACAATCCATAGTCCTGCTGAGCGCAGAGCACCTTCAGTGAACTGCCTGCCTTGGTGAGCTACTTGGCTGTGGTAATGTCTAACTAAGAGAACAGCTACATGATGATCACCTGGAATTATCAAGGGGTGTTTCTCCACGTCTGCAAGATCTGCTGCCTGTAAGCGTCCTCCAACCTTTAACAACCCACCATCAATAAAGGGGTCGAGCTTTCCAAGAGGACTGCGTGGGGGGATGTCTTTTCCTCTTTTAAGGCTTTCAATCTCTTCTTTGTAAGTCTCAGTTTGAACACACTGGATGATTGCTGTCTTTGCTTGTGAGATTTCTGTAGCATTTACAAGATTGCAACTGTGCCAACCTTTACAGGTGCTTGAAGCTTTAGAGAATGACTTAGCAATGTGAATGAGTGATTTGATTGCTCTTACCAGAGACTTCCAGCTTGAGAAACGCGCAAATCTGTGAGATCCAAGCTCCTTTTCCTCTGTTTTTGTCGCTAAGCAAATCACTTGAGGACGTATTTCAACATCCATTGAGGGCTGCACAAGGTCAAAAGTCTCTTTGCTCTGTTCTGGATCTCTTGGCTCAGTGTCAGATAGTGTGAGAAACTGAGGCCCAGAGAGCCAGGTGGTCTGTTGCAGTTGAGCTGCCAATACAGCTCTAGTCCCATGATCCGCAGGGTTCTGGTCAGTAGTGACATAATGCCACTGGTTTGGTTTGGAAGACCTGTGAATCTGAGCAACTCTGTTAGCCACATACACGTAGAATCTCCGGGTGACATTGTGTATGTAGCCTAGAACTATTCGGCTGTCTGTATAAAAGTTTACTGCATGAAACTCAATGTCACTTTCATCTATGATCACTTGGGCCAACTCCACTGCTAATACAGCTGCACATAATTCCAAGCGTGGGATAGGGTGCGCGGATGAGGGTGCTAGCTTGGATTTGCCCATGATAAATCCAACATAACATTGGCTACCAGTGTCAATGACCCTGAGGTATGCTGCAGCTGCTATTGCTATTGTTGAAGCATCTGAGAAGATGCATAGTTCCCTTCTCTGAGCATATGATGATGAAACTGGAACAAATGGTCTGTGGATTTGGAGCTCCTCAAGAGCGGTAAGTGAATCAGTCCACCTTAACCACTCTACCGGTAAAGGCTCATCCCAGTCCTGCTGTCCAACTGTTAACTCTCTGTACAATGCCTTTCCCTGGATCGTAACTGGAGCAGCAAATCCAAGGGGATCATAAAGGCTGTTGACAACAGAGAGTATTCCTCTGCGGGTAAAGGGCTTATTGTCTTTAGCAACGCGAAATGTGAAACAGTCATTTTCCAGGTTCCAGCTAACCCCAAGGCTTCGCTGAAGAGGTAGAGGGTCAACATCCAAATCCAAATCTTTGAGATCTGCTGCTCTTTCTTCTGGGGGAAATGCGTTCATCACGAGTGACATTCGAGGCTATTTTGTGGAGCCTTATATTTGACTCTGCCATCATGTTTCTTGCTCGTGTTAAGAGTTCAATGGCTTCACCTTCACTGCGCACAGAGGCCAGTCCATCATCCACATAGAAGTTGCGCAAGACAAACTGTTTTGTGTTGGAGCCATACTCTTCTTCTCCAAGTTCAGCTGCCCGTCTTAGACCATAGATTGCAATAGCCGGGGAAGGACTGTTTCCAAAAACCGGCACCTTCATGCGAAACTCCATGATTTCCTTGCTAAGGTCATTATCTTGGAACCACAGAAACCGGAGATAATTTCTGTGGCTTTCTTTGACTCTGAAGCAGTAAAACATCTGCTCAACATCTACGGTGACTGCAACTTGTTCCTGCCTAAAGCGCAATAGAACCCCGAGCAGAGTGTTGTTTAAGTCAGGCCCACTAAGTAGAATGTCATTTAGGGAAATACCCTTGAATGAGGCACTTGAGTCAAACACAACTCGTATTTTGCCTGGTTTCTGGGGGTGGTACACTCCAAATGTGGGTAGGTACCAGCATTCTTCCCCTGGTTTGAGTGGTGGTGCCTCTTCTGCCTGGTCATTATCAAAGATTTTCTGCATGAATTCAGTGAATTGCTCTTTCATGTCTTTTCTTTTCTCTAGCGTCCGTAACAGAACAGTGAGACGCTTCAAGGCCTGTTCTCTGTTGTTGGGAAGTAGAGGACGTGGTGTACGGAATGGTAGTGGCGCCACCCAGTGATTGTCATTATCCATGTAAACCTCTCTGTCCATAATTTCAAGAAAGATCTTGTCCTCAATAGACAAGGCTGTTTTGTCATCATCAGGGTTTCTTTGGAAAACATTAAGCCCCAGGTTGTCTGTTACCTTGGGTGGAGCTGTTTGTATGATGTCCGATGCATGGTCTATAGATTGCTGGATGGGAGCACTAAACTTCTCTTTTACATGGATTGCACTTGGACATGGCTCAAGAAAGGAAGTGCGCCCATTGTTTAGCACATTTGTTTTGTAGACATTGACCTTTGTTCGTTTGTGTGCCCCTCCAAGGCACACCTCGCCTACAATGACCCACCCCAAATCTAACCGCTGGGCATATGGTGTGTTGTATGGACCATTGTACTGTTCACGTACTTTGTGCACACTCAGCACATCTCTCCCCAATAAGAGAAGGATGGGCGTTTCTGGCTCAATCAGTGGTATTTCACCTGCAACAGGAGCTAGGTGAGGGAAATGTTGCACAATGTCAGGCGTAGGAATTTCTGAGCGATCATCTGGCATAGTGTTGCATTCCAAAAGAGGTGGGAGTGCTACATGAGTCTTTCCATCTAACGACGACACAACAAAATTGTGAGCTTTCCTTCCTGTTGCCTCCTTTATTCCTGCACAGGTTCTTAGAGTATAAGTGGAGGACACTGCATTAATGCCAAACAGATCAAAGAAGGCTGACTTGGCAAGAGATCGGTTGCTTTGGTCATCTAAGACCACATACATTTTTTGTGCTTTATCAGGACAGTTAACAGGGTACACGTTCACTAAAGAGATTTTTGAACATGACCTGAGTAAATGAGCTGTGTCACAGATTTCTGTACATTTTGAAGTGACTTCCAGAGATGGGCTATTTTCTTGCTCCCCGCCATGCTCTTGCCTTGTCGCTTCAACGTCTGTAACCCAAGGAGCTGGGCCAGGATGTAAAGCAGTAAGGTGCTTGTCGCTATTGCACTCTTTGCACTTCACGGCAACTTTACAGTCTTTGGCCAAGTGCTTAGTGGATGCGCAACAACGAAAACAGATAGAGTTTTCTCTTAGATAAGCTTTTCTCTCATCTAAGTGTCTGACTCTAAACCCCCGACACTTTGCTAAGGGGTGTGGCTTACTGTGAATAGGGCACCGCTCAGCTGGCTCCTCTAATTTCTTGTCCGACACACTATTGTTGACCACAGGTGCAATTGCAACTTCAGTTTTTCTCACTGACACTGTTTTGTAATTGTTGTGTCTTAATGGTTTCTCTGGCTTTACATGGGTTGCAGTACTGCATGTAGATATGTCTGTGTAGATTCTCAGTCATCCAGGTCATAGTAGTCTCTGGAGCTTGAAAAAGGCGACTGGACTTCTTTTTGTTTCTTGAAGACGTTTCACCTCTCATCCGAAAGGCTTCTTCAGTTCTCAACCAAATGGTGGAGAGACCCAGGTATTTAAACCCCTGTGGGCGTAGTCCCCTGGAGGTGGTTATGACCCTCTATTGATCATGTGCGTGAACACGTGTGCCCAGGTGTGAAGGGGGCGTGGGTCATATTTAATCAGTGGTTTCAGTTGAAACCAATTTAGGACTCCGCTCCATTGTTTCCTGTGGCCTATTGAGGTCACTGGAACAAAGGTGTGAATGGGGGTTGAGACGTCTGGGAAGGGAGCTCAGGACAGCACTGTAAGCGGGGGAAAGTTGGTGACGTAATCCACCTCCTCTGTTCAATGATGGTTGTTCACAGTGGACATAGATGGCTTCTTTCACTCCTCTTTCAAACCATCTGTTTTCCCTGTCCAAAATGTGAACATTGGCATCCTCAAAAGAGTGCCCTTTTTCCTTCAGATGCAGATGTACTGCTGAATCTTGTCCTGGGTCTCTCCACCATTTGGTTGAGAACTGAAGAAGCCTTTCGGATGAGAGGTGAGAGAGGTGAGAGAGATGAGAGGTGAAACGTCTTCAAGAAACAAAAAGAAGTCCAGTCGCCTTTTTCAAGCTCCAGAGACTACTATGACCTGGATGACTGAGAATCTACACAGACATATTGCCTTGCACTTTGGGAGGAACACCCTTCAATTGGTGCGGGAGTATGAAAGGGACTCAAGAAAGCTAGCGGACTACAGGAACCACCTTCGTTTCAACTTGAGATGCAGACAGTCCAGACTGGTTCCCAAGAGTTTGCACCTTGGGTCCACAGTAAAAGGACATAGAGCTGACCAAATTCTATGGAGAGCACAGAACCACCTTTTAAGTGAAAGGATAAGACAGGTCCATTTCACCATAGATGCACTCCAGAACAAAATCCACCAGACGCAGCAGAAACTCTCATCACTCTTACCTCACACCATCGCAGAAGAAGTTTCTACATTTGTGGACAAAGCCCAGCTCGCACAACACATCAAAGGCAAGGAAAGACAACTACGTAAATTTCAAACTCTGCAAACCAAGGCATACCATTCATCTGTTAACAAACAGGACGACACGATAAGCAATGGAAACCAAGGAAAGTGGGTGAAGAACCTATCAGACAGGGTCCTCACCAAACCAGAAGAAAATGTGCTAGCCAAAGGACTCAACTTTGCCATAGCCCCACAACAGCTTCCTATAGTAGACCTCATCACAGCAACAGAAACCGCTATAAGAAATAACAAACTTTCTCATCCTGTAGCAGAACAGATCAGGATGAAAGTTTCAGCCGCTCTTTCCAGTGCAAGACTTCCTCCATCCAACCTCACCATTCAGGAGAAGAAGGCCATCACAGCCCTAAGCAAGGATCAAAACATCACCATACTGCCAGCCGACAAGGGGAGGTGCACGGTTGTGCTGAATTCATCGGATTACCACAACAAAATTACTACACTCCTCAGTGACAACAATACTTATGAGGTCTTGAGACGTGATCCCACAAGCAACTACAAGAAAAAAGTTGTTTGCTGCCTGCAACAACTTGAAAAGGAAAAAGCCATTGACCGCCCCACTTACTACCGCCTGTACCCTGGAGAAGCCACTCCATGCATTTATGGACTCCCAAAGATCCACAAAGAAGGAGTCCCACTTCGACCCATTATCAGCAGTATAAACTCGGTCACCTACAACATTTCCAAACACCTCGCCACCATCTTATCACCGCTTGTTGGCATCACACCCCACCACATTGAAAACTCTACAGATTTTACTAACAAGGTCCAGAATCTTGTACTGGATCCAGATGAAACCATGGTGTCCTTTGATGTGGTTTCACTTTTCACTTGCATACCTACAACTGAGGCAGTGGAGACTGTCAGAAGACGACTACAGGAAGACGATTCCTTACTGAACAGAACCAGCTTCACCCCAGATCAGATTTGTGCACTTTTAGATCTCTGCCTTACCACAACATATTTTAAATACAATGATAGATTCTACAGACAGAAGCATGGATGTGCCATGGGCTCCCCAGTGTCTCCCATTGTAGCCAACCTTTACATGGAGGAAGTGGAAAGTAAAGCTCTTGGTTCTTTCAAAGGGATGGCACCTAGCCACTGGTACAGATATGTAGATGACACCTGGGTCAAAATCAAAACCCAAGAAGTAGAAGCCTTCACTCGTCACATTAACTCAGTGGATAAATACATACGTTTTACCAGGGAGGACACCAGAGATAACAAGTTACCATTCCTGGACTGTGCGGTGCTTATCGAGGAAGATGGAAGCCTCAACATTGAAGTTTACCGGAAGCCCACACACACAGACCAGTATCTCCTCTTTGACTCCCACCACCCTCTGGAACACAAACTTGGGGTGATCAGGACCCTACAACACCGTGCGGAAAGTGTTCCCTCTAAGGCAGAAGGGAAGCATAAGGAACACACACACATTAAGAAAGCCCTCAAAACATGCGGTTACCCCAACTGGGCCTTCATCAAATCAGCTAAGATGCACAGGAATGAAGGCCAAACACAAACTACAGAGAATGGGAAGGACAAGAGGAACAACATTGTCATCCCATATGTGTCAGGCTTGTCAGAGAAACTCAGAAGAATTTTCTCCAAGCATGACATCTCAGTATACTTCAAACCAAGTCACACCCTAAGACAAAAACTGGTTCATCCCAAGGACAAACCCGCCAAACACAAGATCAGCGATGTAGTGTATGCTGTTCAGTGCAGTGAAGAGTGCTCGGACCTCTACATTGGTGAAACCAAACAGCCTCTTCACAAACGAATGGCACAACATAGAAGAGCCACCTCGACAGGACAAGATTCAGCAGTACATCTGCATCTGAAGGAAAAAGGGCACTCTTTTGAGGATGCCAATGTTCACATTTTGGACAGGGAAAACAGATGGTTTGAAAGAGGAGTGAAAGAAGCCATCTATGTCCACTGTGAACAACCATCATTGAACAGAGGAGGTGGATTACGTCACCAACTTTCCCCCGCTTACAGTGCTGTCCTGAGCTCCCTTCCCAGACGTCTCAACCCCCATTCACACCTTTGTTCCAGTGACCTCAATAGGCCACAGGAAACAATGGAGCGGAGTCCTAAATTGGTTTCAACTGAAACCACTGATTAAATATGACCCACGCCCCCTTCACACCTGGGCACACGTGTTCACGCACATGATCAATAGAGGGTCATAACCACCTCCAGGGGACTACGCCCACAGGGGTTTAAATACCTGGGTCTCTCCACCATTTGGTTGAGAACTGAAGAAGCCTTTCGGATGAGAGGTGAAACGTCTTCAAGAAACAAAAAGAAGTCCAGTCGCCTTTTTCAAGCTCCAGAGACTACTGCATGTAGAGAACGCAAAACTTGGATCATTACGGGTTTTTGCTTGACCATATATGAAGCTTACAAAGTAGCTGAAGGGTGGAAAAGGAACATTATGTTCTTCCTTGTACTTAGAGCCCTGTGTAATCCAGCGCTCTTGTAAGCCATAGGGAAGCTTTTCCACAATCGGGTTAACCCCCCTTGCCGTGTCAAGATAGGCTAAACCTGGTAACTTTCCACCTGATTTAGCTGACTGAACCTCCATTAAAATATTTCCCAGTTCTCTAAGACGCTGGTTGTCTTTGTTAGATATTTTTGGAAAAGTCTCTAGTTTTAGCAGAAGTGCATTCTCTATGATCTCAGGAGAGCCATATGTATCATCTAGCCTTTGCCACACCATAGCGACACCTGATGTTGGATTGTGGACATGCACTGACCTGATACGCATGGCTTGTGGAGATGAGTTTGGACCGAGCCACTTTATCAGCAGGTCAAGTTCTTCACATGCTGTTAAGTTGAGCTCTCCAGTAATGTCTTGGAAAGATGTTTTCCAGGCCCAGTAATTTTCTGGACGGTCATCAAATTTCAGCAGTCCAGAGCTTACCATCTCCCTTCTAACAAGATATTTGGTGATATCCATTGTTTGTGCTAGTTCACATGGGTAATCTCTCACACTGGATGTGTGAGACATTGGGGCAGGAACCCTAGGTGGGTAGCCTCTGTTTTGTGTCCCAGGCATTCCTTCGTCATCGATGTGGAGCTTAGCTAAATGGGAGTCCTGGTCATGAGTTGGATACCGCTGAATCGGATCGGGGCATGCTCGTTGTGCACTCATGGGTATGGCAGGTGACTCCTGTGAGACCGGAGCTTGCTGCTGAGCGTTTGGTGTCACGTAGTGGGCCTGCACATACTCGTTTGTGCGTTGAGTGCGATCCTCAGGATATATCTGGGTCATTTCTTCCAGTGGAGTAGACTCTATTGCTGCTGCAGCTTCATAAACTGCTGCTTCTGCTGAGGCTGCTTTAGCGCTCCTGTTTACTTTTAGGACATACAGATTTGCTTCCAACTCTGCTTTGCGCTGTTCTGCTTCAGCTAACATGTTTCGATTTTCAGCTTCAATGCGGGCCTTTTCTTTTATCATCTCCGCTTCTTGTGCTGCATACCTGGCTTCTACCAGGGCCGCCTCTGCTTTAGCTTTTGCCTTGGTAGCTGCTGCACTGGCTGAGGACCTACTTGATCTCCCAGATGACTTGGACCCTGCAATTTGTGACACGACCTCAAAATCTCCGGTTTGGTCTGCTTGCCTTTGTTGGTCCATGATGTTCTTGTCTTGGCTGCAGTGTGTGGTCGACAGTGAATCTGGTTCTAGCCCGCCGTGTAACTGTCCTTTTACTATTCTGTCCTCGCACAAGCGTTCTGGACCATGCTAGACAGATAGCTGACAAAAAAGACTTCAGGTGTTGATAACGTTTTCATCTTTTATGTAAAACTGAAAAAATAAATATAAAAAAGATATGCATCAACATTTTGCAAACTTTACATGCATATTTTGCCTTTTAAATAAACACACAAATTAAAGAAAGAATGTGTGAACCTTGTCGACCCATTTCTGCTCACACAATCGGCTACAGACATCTGTTAGCAATCAAAGTATCTCTTATTAGCATTAGCTTGCATGTATAGTTGTTAAGGCAGCTAGAAACACATTTAGCTAATTTATGGCTAACACAGAAACATTATGAACAGCAACATAACAGCTCGGTTATTTCTCATCAAAACAACGTTCAGATACAATAACATTTAGTTAACTTACGGACAAAGATACTCCAAGGCTTAAAAACGCTGAAAACACTGTCTCTCTGCCATGCTGTGAGAGTCCATGCTCGACTGACTGACTTTCTGACACAAAAACGAAACCTAACTCAAATCCGGCCACAAGGGGGCAGTAAATCAACAGAATACAGGCTTTTCTATATAAACATTTCTCAGCATCACAATACAATGATCATTGTCATCACTTCTTATCTCCTGATGTGGGTGCAGCAGCAGTTCACAGCAAGACAAGGTGCAAAGTGAAACTAAAAAAATCAGACTTGTACATGCTTATGTGAAACTATGTACATGTTCAAGGAAATGCATTGGATTTTGATACGGGCTTTGCATCTACAGTCATGTGTTACCAGCGTGTGTCTTTATTTGTGAAGGAAGGCACCTGAAACACTTTAATCAAAAAATTAAGACATTTAATATATTAAAGAATCAGAAGAATTACACATATGTGGGCTCTTGGTTCAGGGAAACAGGCCATCCCAGCTGTCTGGCTGTTGCTCCCTTCCCGACAGAGTTCAGCTCTAAGCTAAACATAACAATTTTATACCACAAGTGCTATCTACAAGTACTATCAATTCAAAAACAGATGGAGAGACATGGATTAAAATTGTCCTTCTTAGATTTATCCACTGGTTGGTTCCGGCATCGTGGCACAAGCTTCTCCAATCAGCATTAAAAGCTCTGTAAAAGAAACACATGCCTTCCCCCCTCATATTCCTAATCATGGCTTGGCAGTTTTATTCCCCTTAGCAACAGGGTGCGATGACCTACACACACCCTTTTATTTGCTATTGTCTATTATTTGCTTCAGCCACTATGTATTAATTATTTTCCTGGAGTTTACTTTTAAACATGTCATTTTATTCATTGGAGGAAAAAAAAATAAAACCTCAACACGTGTAATGAGTGGACTATGTTTATCTTTTCATGTCCATTCATTCAGGTAACAAAAGAACATTTTCCCTTTGGGAAACCAAAGCCAATCCTTTAAGTAGCAGCTACATGTTGGGCACACTGGTGCAGTAGTAGGTCTGTCCAAAAATATCGATTAATTCTAAATTGGCTTCAGCTGTGAATATGAGTATCTACTTCTCTGTATTAGCCCCTTGATGGACTGGCATCTTATCCATGATGTAAAATCCATCACAACCAATGCCAGCTCAAGGCCCCCTCACAAGCCAAAACAGGTATATTGATGTTGGATTATTGAATATTAGACCCCATTCCTAATAGGCTGCTCAAAGATGTCCTTCCATTAATTAACGCTTCAGTGTTAGACATGATCAATCTGTCTTTACTTGTTGGCTATGTACCACAGGCTTTTAAAGTGGCAGTAATTAAACCACTACTTGACCCCACTGTCTTAGCTAATTATAGGCCAATCTTCAACCTTTATTTTATTTGAAGAGTTTCAGTCAGGTTTCAGAATTCATCACAGTACAGCAGCATTAGTGAAAGTTACAAATTATCTTCTCTGACAGTAGACTCATATGTCTGCTTGTCCTGTTAGACCTCAGTGCAGCTTTCCATACTGTTAACCATAATACAGTATTACAGAGATTAGAGCATGCCATATGGATTAAGGGTACTGCGCTGCAGTTGTTTGAATCAAATTTATCTAATAGATTCCAATTTGTTCATATAAATGGGGAGTCTTCTTCACACACTAAGGTTAATTATGGAGTTTCACAGGGTTCTGAGCTAGGACCAATTTTATTTACATTATACATGCTTCCCTTAGGCAGTAATATTAGAAATCCATCCATCCATCCATTCTCTTCCGCTTATCCGGGGCCGGGTCGCGGGGGCAGGAGCCTAAGCAAAGAAGCCCAGGCTTCCCTCTCCCCAGCCACCTCCTCCAGCTCATCCGGAGGGACCCCAAGGCATTCCCAGGCCAGCCGAGAGATATAATCCCTCCAGCGTGTCCTGGGTCTACCACGGGGCCTCTTCCTGGTGGGACATCCCCGGGACACCTCACCTAAGAGGCGGCCAGGAGGCATCCTAATCAGATGCCCGAGCCACCTCAACTGGCTCCTTTCGATGTGGAGGAGCAGCGGCTCTACTCTGAGCCCCTCCCGGACTCCACCTTTTTCCGGCTGAGGCATTGCATAAATTTAAGCATTGCATAAATTTTCATTGCTATACAGATAATACCCAGCTTTAGCTATCCATAAAGCCAGATGACACACATCAATTAGTTAAAATGCAGAAATGTCTTAAATACATTAAGGCCTAGAAGGAGCTGCCTCCTTCCCTGAGCTGCCCTTCTACCACAAGCAGTTGAGGGGTGAAGGGAAATGGAAGAGAAAAAGGAGAGCATAGGAAGACAGGACAGAAAAGACACCATGGGAGAGAGAAGACAAAATTTATTGGTATTTATCTGGGGCATGAAAACAGTTGAGTGGAGAGGAAACCCCCATTCTATCACAGGCATCCCACAGCAGTCTGAGCACGCACACTGGACAAAAAGGGTGTGTATCAAGAACAATCTGGAACGGTCCGGAACAATCCATGGCAGATCCAAATTTATGGATCTGCAACATATCTGTAATGTTTCCGGAGAGAATATGGGAAGAGCTGATCTGTCACAGATGTTTAAATGGATATTATCCGGATATTTAGCATATGTTCATTCAGAGTTTGGATTTTTCTGGGTCCAATCTTATCCGTTTACAAAGAAATCTTCAAAACGTATCCAACAAAAATCCGGTGCGCATTCTTTGGTATATTGTACGTATCTCTTACAGATACGGAGGTGTCATGATCCTGGGTCCTTTGACCCACCGTTTTAAGTTGCATTTAGTTTTCACCTGTGTCTTCTTGTGGTGTTAGTGTCATTCTGATCACCTGTGTTTCCCTGATGTGTCTTGTTCCCTCATTAGCCCTCGTGTATTTAAGTCCTGTGTTTTCCCCAGCTTGTCATTGCATACTTCTTGTAGTCGTCATTGTCAGTCACTGTGTGGTCCTTGTGGTTTCCAGCAATAAAGCTGAGTTTTTTGAGTTTACGCCCGAGTAAGTGTCCTGCATTGGGGTCCTCATCCTGCCTGCCGCACTCCGTTACACGACAGGAGGTATCATACCTCAGATAGTACCGTATTTTAGGGCTTTCTTTTCTAGTGACAGCAGCATAACTAAGGACCCTAAAGATGAGTTTTATCAAAAAGGAAAAATTTTACTCTAATCTTAAAGCTAGAGAGGATGTCTGTCTCCTGAATCCAAACTGGGAGCTGGTTCCACAGCAGCAGGGCCTGATAGCTGAAGGCTCTGTCTCCCATTCTACTTTTAGAAGCTCTAAAGTAAGTCAGCAGTCTGAGAACAAAGTGCTCCCAGACTTTAAATACTTTAAAATGCACTAAACATTAGACTCAATATCACTTAAAAGTGATGCTGAGTCGCTTACTGCACCCACTGCACCAACAAGTCATTCTGTTTTTACAGTTCTTTGAACCATATATACCTGAACCGAATGGCAGATCACAAAAGATATGATGAGTAATCTTTCAGACCTAATACATCTCTTATTGACCGATGAACAAATCTAGAAGCAGAAAATTTACTTCAAGGAATTTTTCCTGAAATGTTCAAATTTTCTTTTTGTGTTGGGTTGAGGTAAAATCTTTTTCTAGAAGTTACCAAGGTATTTTCCTCCATATTATGAATTTGCTTTCATTTGAATTTTGGAAGATTTTGAAATTGACATGTGTAACTTTAACATGGAGAAACAGTCAAAAATCTCAAATCATTATGACATTTGTTTCCCTTTCTTTTATCACACAGTGTTGTTAAATCCAAGGTATGTGATAGTACTGAGGCACAGGTGGAACTTGTGTTCAATCAAACAGCTCCCAATGCAAAAGTCCCAGAGGACAATGTTATTGTTCAAACTTTAAAAGGTGCTATTCAAGAATTCCAGCACCAATTTTAGCATCATCATATTTCCTATTGTACTAAATGTAACTTCTGGAGAGTATTTGAAAATGTAACAAAAGTTTTTTTTAAGATTATTTGAGGATAAATAATTTATTTTCAACTTTACACAAATATTTATTAATAATTTTTGAAACATATTTTCTATTTATTGCCACAACTGCTGCACCAGCATCTACAAATTCCACTACTGGTGCACCTACAGCTTCCCATCTGCAACTGCAACTTCAAGTGGAGTACATCACAAGATTAGTCTCAGCACTGCTTTCATCCTGGTTTTGTTGTTATGGCTTCTATCAAGTCAGCAATTGCATCTGTGCTGGTTTCCATGGTACTGTAACTGGCTAGTAGAACATGAACTCACTGATATGAAAAAGGGATTTAATGTCAGTAGAAATCCCAGATATGCGACTGTCTAAAGAGTTGTTTAGCTTCGGGTGAACTTATAATCATATGCAGCCTTGCACTGATTGAAACATCAAAAAGAGTAGATTAGGTATGTTTGACAACATGACAACAGTATTTTGGGGTGGGAATGACCCTGACCTTAACAGAAGACACAGATAACTTTAACTGAATCATCATCACAGGGAAAAGATGTAAAGTACTAAGCTTAGGGGCTTAGTACTTTATTCAGTGGACTGGGTTTAAGTCAGCTCCAGGTCTCTTGCTTCTAAGTGTGTCCTCACCTTGATGTCTATTGACTGTTTCTCTGTCATATAGGGAAAAAATAAAAAGGCCACTAATATGTACCAAAAAAAAGTTGTTTTATTACAATTATCCACAATAAACATTTTCATAGTTTCAAAATGCTTGCAAAATTATATGTTTTGAGTTTCTCTTTCATTTTAATAATCAGTAAGGTAAGGAAGACCACACATCAGTTTTGAACCACTTATTTAGGTCTAACAATTATCTAGAGACTTCCCACCTCCAACCACCCAGCTCAGAGAAATTATTTTTGCAGTGTGTCCTAGGTATATTCAGGATACACTGTCAAGTCAAGTCAAGTCAAGTTTATTTATAAAGCACATTTAAAACAACGACGTTGACCAAAGTGCTGTACAAGATCTGTAACCCCAAGGACTATACTAAATAAAAATAAAAATATATAAATAAAT
Organism: Archocentrus centrarchus; assembly: GCF_007364275.1. Taxonomy (NCBI): domain Eukaryota; kingdom Metazoa; phylum Chordata; class Actinopteri; order Cichliformes; family Cichlidae; genus Archocentrus; species Archocentrus centrarchus. Next base: position 9,405,118 of record NW_022060145.1, read on the forward strand.
AAATAAAATAATAAAATAAAAATAAATAAATAAAAACATTAAGAACAATAAATAACATAAGAAAATTAAAAATTAAAACGTTTAAAACAAGTACCATAAAATACCATAAAACAATCATCTAAAAGGAGGTAGCACTGCAGCCAAATGCCAAGGAAAAGAAATGTGTTTTTAATAGAGATTTAAATGTGTGTATCGTCTGAGCTGTGCGGATATGGAGAGGTAGATCGTTCCATAGCTTTGGTGCTGCTGCTGCAAAAGCTCGATCACCTCTCTGTTTTAGTCTAGTTTTAGGCCTCTGTAAGAGCAGCTGGTTCGATGACCTCAGAGCTCTTACAGGGGTGTGACAGTGAAGCAGCTCAGACAGATACAAAGGTGCCAGTCCGTTTAAGGCTTTAAAAGTAAGCAATAAAATCTTAAAATCGATTCTAAAACGGACAGGGAGCCAGTGAAGGGATGACAGGACTGGGGTAATGTGTTCATGCTTTTTTAAACCGGTTAAAAGACGAGCTGCCGCATTCTGGACTACCTGCAGGCGGCGCACAGATGATTGATCTATGCCAAAGTACAGAGAATTACAGTAGTCCAGGCGGGAAGTAATAAAAGCATGAATAACTTTTTCCAGGTCCTGCTGCGGGAGATAAGGTTTTACCTTGGCAATGACTCTGAGTTGGTAAAAACTGATTTTGGTAACAGCACTTACTTGCTTCTCCATTTTAAAACTACTATCTAAAATGACACCCAGATTTTTCACAGCATCACGACAGTGAGGAGCCAAATGACTCGGAGTGCCAGAGGAGTAGCTTGAGGGGTCAAATTTACCAAAGCATATGACCTCGGTTTTGCTTTCATTAAGATTTAGGAAATTGTTTCTCATCCAGGACTTAATGTCACTGAGACAGTTCAGCAGGGGTTCCCATGGATCTCTGCTGTTCAGTTTGATGGGCATATACACCTGGATGTCGTCAGCAAAACAGTGGAAACAAATATTATGTTTCCTAAAAATCGACCCTAGAGGCAACATATACAATGAAAAAAGAATTGGGCCCAGAATGGACCCCTGAGGCACTCCACAAGAAAGCTTTGCTGTGGTAGAAAAACAGTTTCCTAGATGGACAGAGAAACTTCTATCAGTAAGATAAGATCTGAACCAAGTCAGAACCGTGCCTTTAATGCCAATTTCATGTTCTAGGCGGGATAGAAGGATCTCGTGGTCACTGGTTAGACACGCCCAGAGCACCTCATATTGGGAGGCCTGAGAGAGACATTTAGACAGATACTTAAACCACCATACCTGGCTCCATTTGATGCATATTAGTATGTAGAGTATACCATAATTCTAATGAGAATATTCTATTCAATCATAACATTCAAAGTGCTACAGTAAATTATATTTTTTAAATAACATTTCTTAAAATAGAGGCAACATCCAGGATTTATGGAATGAAACATCTCTCCTTTTCAGAGTACCAGCTTGTGAAAATTGTCTATTTTCACAAGCTGGTACTTGTGAAAATAGCTGGTACTTGGCTAAAATACTAAATTGTGAGCTGATGTAGATTAGACTGAAAAAAAGCTTAACAATATTCACATGTTGTCCACAGAAATTATCAGAAAAACAGAACCAAGTTTTAAAAAAGCACTTGCTACATATCTTTTGGCCATCATGGCGAACATTCAAAATTTGAAATGTTGCCAAACCGCACTTATTCAGGCAGATGTCATCTGTCCTACTAATGCCATCTACGAGGGCTGCAGGTCCACTCACAGTGATTTGCTTTAGAACCATGTGTAAACAAGTATAATACATTATTGAAATGTATGTAAATATCATTGTAAATATGAATATCTGATTTATCCAAATTGTATTTATTGTGCTAGCGAGGACAGCCACATTTAATTTTTAGTCAACTTATTGCTTACATCCTGTAATGTCTAATGTACTCTTGTTGCATACTACAACAGAAATACTTTAAGTTAGTGTCCAGTGTCATCTATTTCACTGAATTGCTACTCCATGTAATAACAGATTTCAATCCTTACTTGTGACACACTTTCAAGAAAAGCTACATTGTGAAATTCATATTGTTATTCAAAGAAAGGCTTTTATCTTTAAAGTTACAGTGATGATGTGATCTTATCTTAGTCTTATAGAATGCTTTGTCACTGGCAATCTTAGAGGAAATCTGAAACTATGTTTTGCTCACTGTTCCTCGTGTGTACTGATTGTTTCAAAGACCATGTGACTTTTGCCAGAAAGGAAGGAGGAAATGCAGAAAGAAAACAAAACACAGCATGAGTTTCTTGATGCTGTATTAGATGAATATGTGACTGATCAATGCATACAGCTTTGTCCATTAATTTCTTATAATAACAGTAATAACTGATTTACTGCATGTGTTTTAAACCAGATAATCTTATAGAAAAGAGCTCCAGCATTGCAAATTTCACATTACTTGTGTCACCCATATATGGGGAAAATTTGGATCACCAGTTTTACATTTAGCAAACATTTTGAGTGAGAGTTTGGTAATACTACAGCAATTAGAAAAGGCAGTCCAGTAGCTTCCTTTTTTTTTAAATTATTATTTGTGAATATATGTGCCATGGTCGGGGATGAAATGGGTGAGGAAGGGCAAACACGCAGGACTCCAGAGATTGGCATAACTTAAAGGTATTTATTTAGATTGGGGAAACGAATACAAAAACCTCGGAAGGGAGACGAAGGGCAGACACAGGGAGCACAGGAACACGCGGGCACAATACATCAACGACGTGACAACAGGCAGAGAAAACGCAGGCTGATGAGGGAAGACGAAACAGGAGGGAACACAGGTGACACTGATAACTAAGACGAGACCAGAGGGAAGCAAAACTGAATACAACAGACAGGGGCTGGGCGAATATCAAAATAAAAGAGGAAGTATGACAAGGGAACAGAGACGCAAACCTGACACAGAATACAGGGAGACACAAGGAACTAGAAATAACTGAGGGCAAATATAACAGAACAACAAAACAACCTGAGAAAACGGAAACCATACCATGAAAACAAAACACTGGGCCACGGCCCAGAACATGACAATATGGGTATCAAATGATAAGTGGTGGAGGATAAACTATTGATTTTTACAAGTGTAATTTCTGATACTAAAATAATTGTCTTAGTTTTATAGTAATTTTTAGTGATCCTGGAGAATACACAGGTACAATTTAAAGAACACCACACCATGCAGGGATCTGTGGTGTACAAGAACAGGTTGTTGTGGAAATGGACAAATGCCAAAATGAATACTTTAAATAATTACACTGACATTATCAATGAGCCTCTATAGCTGGTCCAAAAAACAAAAAAAAAAGAGAACAAAAACAATTAAAGCCGCAATTAAAGGCCGCCTTCCCTGCAAACCACTTGCCCTGCGAACAGCTTGCAACCAACCAGCAAGCCACCTGAGATCCCACTTTCAAGCAGTGTGAGAGGAACTGCTTCTGCCAATTGTAATCCCCACTGGCAAAAGTGGAAAATCTTGGCAAGGATGGACATAACACTGTTCATTCTATCTGTCTGTCTGTTTCGAAGTTTTCTACCTGTTTTCATGCATTTCAGAGAACCTAAATTTGATTTTTGCCATGTAATGCTTTTGTTCCATCTGTACGGCGTGCTAGTGCACTTATTGCTCTGAATCCATCAATGTAAATTAAGTCTTGTGCAGTACATAAGAGAAAAAAAATGGCAGGCAAAGTGCAGAAAGAGTGCGTGAATGATTGCGCAATACGTGTGACAAGGTTGTGGTTTCTCCATAGCGACGTGATTTTGACATTGGGGTGGCGGTCCTGGATGCAGCGTGAAAAATAGGGCATGGGTCTGATTGACCGTGAGAATCTGTTCCCCCTGTCTCGGGAGAGTGCAGCCAGAGAGGCGGATCCGACAGTCTTCACGGCGCTTCTAATCAATTTCTCGGTAAAAGTCTTTTACTGTGTTTATTCCTCTCATCAAGAACAACAACTCCTGTGAATATGAAAACATTTGCTCTTTATTTGTCAAAGTTACATGGGGGAACCAAATATTTCAGCCATCCAAAATATTGTGGTCCCCCTCCTGGGAGTGACCATCTCACAGGACCTGTCCTGGACTCATCACATAAACATCACTGTGAAGAAGGCCAGACAGTGTCTCTACCTCCTCAGGCGGCTGAGAGACTTCAAGCTCCCACTCAAGGTGCTCAGGAACTTTTACACCTGCACCATTGAGAGCATCATGCGTGGGAGCATCACCACCTAGATGGGAAACTGCACCAAGCAGGACTTCATGGCCCTAAAAAGGGTGGTTCGTTCAGCTGAACGGACCATCAGAACCCCCCTCCCCAACCTGCAGGACATTTACACCAAGCAGTGCAGGCTGAGGGCCATGAAGATCCTAAAACAGCCCAGCCACCCCGGACACTCTTTCTTCTCCCTGCTCCCATCAGGCCGGCGTTACCGCTGCCTGAGGACTAAGACTGAAAGGTTGAAGAAGAGTTTTTACCCACAAGCCATCCGTCTGCTCAACTCTGAGCCCTAACTGGACCATTATTGCACAATGTAAATATTATAATTTAAAAAGTGTGTATAGTGTATAGTATATAGAGTATAGTGTATAGTGTGAATTACTTTTTAAAATTTTTATTCTTCTTATTTATATGTGTGTGTATATAAGGTTGCAGGTACAAAATACATTTCACTGTGCATTGTACTGTGTATAACTGTGCATGTGACAAATAAACACTATCTTATCTTATCTTATCTTATCTTATCTTATCTTATCTTATCCATGACATGGGACATGTGCTACCGACACAGGGGCAACAGATTTTCATGGGGGAACAGAATTTCGCACAACAAGCAACAAAAGACTTACCTGTGTCTCTTGATGGTGTGATTGCACTTTGTATCCATTTAGATGACCACATGAGGGAGCGCCGCAGACCTAGGGACTACAGCTCCCAGAATGCTCTGAAAACGGAAGTGAGCTTGGGGATGTGGAGGAACAGCCAATGCAGCTCGGCCGTGCTCACTTAACTCCCTCAGAACGCAGGAGAAGGCTGGCAGAAGGTGAGTGCTTCTATTGCGGCACGAAAGGGCACTATGTGAAATCTTGTCAAAACTGGCCAAAAGTTTGGGCCCGCCAGTAAATTTGGGGTTACTGGTGGGCCAGGTTATAGATGATAATTCCCTGCCCAGATTAATGAATTCTGCAAAAATAAACAGTCAAAACACCTCACACCAGCTGCAAGCGTTGATTGACTCTGGAGCTGAACAAAGTTTCATTGATTGTTCCTTGGCCAAGCATCTAAATCTCCCTTTGGAAAAATTAACTGAACACTCAAAGTCACTGCTTTAACCGAAACACAGCTTCTAGATATAACCTTCAGGACACAACTCATCTCACTCACTTTCTCTGGTAATCATTCTGAACACATTGTACTCTACCTGTTTGAATCACCACATACACCCATAGCCCTTGGACACCCTTGGCTCAGTGTACATAACCCTCACATTGATTTGACAACCGTATAGCTGGGTGGAGTCTTTGGTGTCACCAGCATTGTCCCTCAGTTGAAGCCACCTCTGAAAGGCTCATCTGAGTCCCCTGGTCTGACTTCTGTTCCAGCAGTGTATCATGACCTAGCAGCAGTGTTCAGTAAGGAGCTGGCTCTTTCTCTGCCCCCTCATCGGCCTTATGATTGCGCTATTGACTTGCAGCCAAATGCTCAATTTATTTCAAGCCGTCTGTATAGTCTATCTAAACCCAAATGTGAAGCAATGGAGAAATATATCTCTGATTCCCTTGCAGCAGGTCTAAACAAGAGGGCTAAACAAGATCATTATCAAAAATAAATATCCACTGCCCTTATTTTCGTCTGCTTTTGAGCTTCTGCAAGGAGCAACAGTGTTTTCTAAGCTGGATCTCCGCAACGCATATCACCTTGTCAAAATCAAGGATGGAGACGAGTGGAAAACTGCCTTTTACACATATAAATATCTGGTTATGCCGTTCGGATTAACCAATGCACCCGCAGTATTTCAAGCCTTGGTGAATGATGTCCTCATGGATTTCCTTAATCTCTTCATGTTTGTTTACTTGGATGACATTCTCATCTTTGCAGTCTTTGCAGGAGCACGAAATCCATGTCCGCCAGGTTTTGCAATGCTTGCTGGAGAACAATTTGTTCGTTAAAGGAGAAAAATTTGAGTTTCATGTGGAGACAGTTTCTTTTCTCGGCTTCATTGTGGAAAAGGGACAGATGAGAGCAGATCCCGCCAAGGTTCAGGCAGTGGTCAACTGGTCAGTACCACCCGACAGGAAACAGCTGCAATGGTTGATAGGGTTTGCAAACTTTTACAGTCACTTTTTTTTGGGATTTCAGGGATTTTTCGGGATTTCAGCAAGATTGTCTTACTTTTAACCACTCTGACCTCTCCTAAAATTCAGTTTCAGTGGAATGCTGATGCCAAAAAAGCCTTTGAGATCCTAAAGAAATGTTTTGCCTCAGCTCCTGTTCTTATTCAGCCCGATCTTGCCAAGGCATTCATTGTGGAGGTCGACGGCTTGGATTCTGGAGTGGGGGCCATCCTCTCTCGACAGACTCATGGTAAAACATGTCCTTGTGCTTATTTTTCTTGTTGTCTCTCTTCCGCAGAACGGAATTATGACATGGGCGACTGGGAGTTGTTGGCCATCAAGTTGGCATTAGAGGAGTGGCGACATTGGTTGAAAGGTGTTGATCAGCCATTTCTTGTCTGGACTGACCATAAGAATCTGACATATCTCCAAACAGCCAAGCATCCCAACGCCCATCAAGCCAGGTGGGCTCTGTTCTTTGCTGGGTTTAATTTCACCATCTCTTACAGACCTGTAGCCGTAACATCAAGCCTGACGCGCTATCTTGCCAATATGCTGCGTCTGATGAACCCCACGACACTTGCCACCCTCCTGTGTGATTGGTGTCTTGACCCAGGAGATCGAGTCACTGATACAGGATGCCCAGCGGGAGTAGCCAGATCTATTTGTGCCCTCAAAGATGAGGGGTAAAGTGCTGCAATGGGCTCATACGGCCAAGTTCACTTGCCACCCCGGAATCCAGCGAACTATCACCTTTCTCCAACACCTGTTCTGGTGGCCCTCACTGATTAAAGACACTCGTGAGTACGTTTTTGCATGCAGTATTTGTGCTCAAAACAACTCCTCTACTTCTCCCTACTCTGGCCTTCTGAGAACCTTGCCTACCCCAGGTCGTCCTTGGTCCCACATAGCCCTGGATTTTGTGACTGGCCTACCGCCATCCGAGGGCAATATGGTAATTTTGACTATAATTGATCATTTTTCCAAAGCTGTTCTTTTCATTGCTCTGCCAAAACTGCCATCTGCCTTAGAAACTGCTCAGCTGCTAACCAACTATGTCTTCAGACTTCATGGTATTCCAGAAGATATTGTGTCCGACCGGGGCCCTCAGTGAGCATCACGGATGTGGAAGGAGTTTTGTCTGGCCCTTGGAGCTCAGGTTAGTCTGTCATCTGGTTTCCATCCACAGACCAATGACCAGACAGAAAGAGCCAATCAAGAACTGGAGGCAGCCTTGCGGTGTGTGGCATCATTCAACCAGTCCACCTGGAGCACTCAGTTTGCATGGGTAGAATACGCACACAATTCTATGACCTCGACAGCTACGGGACTTTCGCCCTTTGAAGCAACTTTGTGTCACGGTGAGGGGCTGTGTGTGGAGGGAAGGACCCAAGTGCAGGACATACGCAGACGTAAAGTAAAACTTGTTTATTTGCCGGGACTCGAAAAATACAAAATACAAAAACCAGAAATCTCAACCAGGGCAAAAAACAAACGGAAGCCTGGGAGAAAACCAAAAACCAAAAACCAAAACACACAGCTAGGAGGGGAACACTGGGGAGAACAATGACAGTACCCCCCCCTCAAAGGCCGGCTCCAGACGGCCAAAACCCAAAAACAAAAACCAGACCAGGGTGGGCGGTGGGGGACCAGGACGGAGGGCTCGAGACAAAAACAAAACAAAACCCCAAGGAGTAACAATGTCCAAAAAACAAACCAGGAAAGAAACAGAAGGCGGCAGCACACGGCTGGAAAAAAGTCCAAACAAAAGAAAACACAATTCCGGAGGCCAACCGCGCTCCCAGCGGTGGCGGCAAGGACGAAGGCGAGCAGGTGGCCGACCACGCTCCCAGCGGCGGCGGCGACGAGGACGAAGGCGAGCAGGTGGCCGACCGCGCTCCCAGCGGCGGCGGCGACGAGCAGGGGGCCGACCGCGCTCCCAGCAGCGGCGACGAGGACGAAGGCGAGCAGGCTCAAGGTACTCGAAAGGCTCCAGACACTTGAAAGGCTCAGAACCACTAGAAGAGCCAGGGAACTTGAAGGAGCCAGGAAACTCGAAAGAGCCATGCTGCCGAACAGGAGGCCGACCGCGCTCCCAGCGGTGGTGAAGACGAACAGGGGGCCGACCGTGCTCCCAGCGGCGGCGACGACGACGAGGAGACAGGACTGGAGGCCGACCGCGCTCCCAGCGGCGGCAACGAAGGCAGGCAGAGGGCCGACCGCGCTCCCAGCAGCGGCGACGAGAACGAAGACGAGGATGAGCAGGAGGCCGACCGCGCTCCCAGCGGCGGCGACGACGACGTGGAGACACGACTGGAGGCCGACCGCGCTCCCAGCTGCAGCGACGAGGACGAAGGCGAGCAGGCTCAAGGGACTCGAAAGGCTCCAGACACTTGAAAGGCTCAGAACCACTAGAAGAGCCAGGGAACTTGAAGGAGCCAGGAAACTCGAAAGAGCCATGCTGCCAAACAGGAGGCCGACCGCGCTCCCAGCGGCGGCGACGACGAAGAGGCAGGACTAGAGGCCGACCGCGCTCCCAGCTGTGGCAGCAATGAGAACAAAGGCGAAGAGCAGGGTCAGGACACTCGAAGGGCTCGGACTGAGCGGGACCCTCTGAAGACACCGAAGGCTCGGAGTGAGCGGGACCACCCGGTGGCCCGGACTGAGCGGGACCCTCGAAAGACTCGGACTGAGCAGAAGACACGGGCAGCTCGGACTGAGCGGAGACCCCCGGCGGCTCGGACTGAGCGAGACTACCTGGCTGCATTGCAGGGCACGCAGCCGTCTCCTCCGACGACTGGGGCTGCTTTGCAGATGGATCGGGTGAGTCTGAAGATGGAGGTGAAGGCAGATGACGTGCAGGTGCAGGGTGAGGCGGAGCAGAGGCTGAGGGGACCAAAGGGACTAAACAGAGTGAAGGAGCTAGGGGAACTGAAGCTGGGGAAGGTGAAGGTACAGAAGGAGCAGGGACTGAAGGAGCTAAGGGTGTAAAGGGCTTAGAAGCACTAACAGAAGGTGAGGGACCAGGAGAGGGAGCAACTAAAAGGACCGAAGGGAAAGGAGCTGAGGGGACCAAAGTTGAGGGGACCAAAGGAGCTAAGGGAACTGGAGCTGAAGGCGCTAAAGGAACCGAAGGGGATGAAGAGGATGAGGGAACTGAACCAGAGGAGGGAGTTAAAGGGACTTGAGAGGTTGAGGGGACCGGAGAAACTGAAGCTAAGGCTGGGAGAGCCACAGGGGCTGACTGAGTGCGAGGGAGAGCCACAGGGGCTGACTGAGTGCGAGGGAGAGCCGGAGATACAGCTGAAGCAGAGCGAGCAGAGGGAGCTGAGGGAGCTGAGGGAGCAGAGGGAGCAGAGGGAGCTGGGGGAGCAGAGGGAGCGGAGGGAGCTGAGGGAGCAGAGGGAGCAGAGGGAGCTGAGGGAGCAGAGGGAGCTGAGGGAGCTGAGGGAGCTGAGTGAGCAGAGGGAGCTAAGGGAGCTGAGTGAGCAGAGGGAGCTGATGCTAAGGGGACTGAAGCTGGAACTGTGGACTGTGAGGTACCTGGCAGTGCTGACTGCGTGGAGGCTGACTGTGTGGAGGCTGGGGAAGCTGACTGAGAGCTAGGGAGAGCCACAGGGGCTGAGGGAGCTGGAGCAGGGCGAGCAGAGGGAGCTGGAGCTAATAGAGCTGGAGCAGGGACCAGGGGCGGACTGGCATACATTACTACCGGGGATTTCCCCGGTGGGCCGATGGGTTAGTGGGCCACCGGCTGTTTAACTCAGTCCGTGGAGGAGCCATTGCCGCGCACTGCAGCCCCGGCCCATAGTCACGCTGCTGTTTAACAGTGCCTATTACCTCTCCCCCGCTCCAGTCAGGCAAATCTGCTTAGCGCGCGGCCGTGGAATGAGCCTGTAAACACATGAACGAGCATGCCGGCCAGCTGATGCGGGCTGACGGCATGCAGCGGAGATCAGAAAAAAAAAAAAACTTGTCCCAGAAAATCCGGGCCGGACTACGAAAACATACAGCAGCTGTGTCACTTATTAATACAAGTAGTCACGAACTGGAAAAGCCTTGTCCATACTAATGCCACATTAATTACATCTCCCTGTTTGTATCCCATGAGTGACTAGTCAAGAGAGAGACGCCAGTTGCACACTGACACTGCTGAGGGGGTCTAACTCATCATGTGATCCCTCCGCGACACTGTTGACACTACTGAAACGTGAAAAAATAAGTCCGCATTGCCATAAAGATGGAGCAGTCTAAGCCAGGGTCTAAACAAACGACGAAACGTAAAGGTGGCGCTGAAAAGCTGAGAGAGAGAAAAAGAAAAGCTCTCAAGGATAGTGCAGCAACTAATTTAAAAATTGCTGACTTGTTTGGTGGTCCGTCCTCAAGTTCTGGGTCAAGACATGATGAGAGGTCAGAGGCTACTGCTAGCAGCAGCACAAGCAAGGTTAGCATTGTTTCATATTTATTTTTAATTTTTTTGTTGCGTCTGTTGTTTTACACAGCACTTGACATACTAACAGTACTAATGTTTGTATAGACAGTGGGTGATGATAACCCAGGTGAGGAAGGCCATGACAGCCAAAAGGGCCAAAGCTCAGCATTTGATAGGGGCAAAGAGCATCCTGATCCTGAAGAGCATCTACAAGAACAAAGACAAAGTACTATGGTTGGAATACTACTACTACTACCACTATTACTACTACTAATAATAATAATTTACTCATTAACTCATGCACTAATACCAGCTACTAATATCATTAATTATTGCTTTTGTATTAGTATTATTACTGGTTGTGTAGTTGTTCTTTAGGCCTACTAATTCAATTAACAATTACTAATTATTTATAGGCTGAAAGTGAATCTGATGATTCTACAGAGCAAGATGTGACTCAAGAGGAAGGCCTAGATGCCCATCAATCAGAGACTGATTATTTCACCAGACCCAAACCAGAGACATTAGACCTTTTTCTTCGTTTTCACCCCAAACAGAAGGCAGACAAGCCTATAGCACAAAAAGCATTTACCTGTAAAAATGGTACAATAAGAAAATGGCTGTCATACAATGACAAAAATCAAGCACTCTTCTGCTTTGTTTGCATGGCTTATGCTAAAAGTAGTGACAGTAGTTCCTTCATTTCTGGCATGACCACCTTCACACATATACACCTGAGAACTAAAGAGCATGAGCGAAGTGATAACCACAGAGTTTGTGGTGAGGCATACTTCCTTCAGTCCTCCAAAAAGACAGTTAAGGAACTTCTTATTGGACCTCAGATGTCACTTCACAGGCAGCAAGTACGCAGGAGGCGACAAGTTCTTGAGCGCATCATAGATGTTGTAAAACTGATCGGTAAAAGGGGTTTGAGCTTCAGAGGCAAACAGGCCGAGGCAGCATACACACTGGATGATGATACTCTGGATCATGATAATTTTTTAGACATGATCATTTTGCTGGGCAAATATGACGTGTGCCTCAAGGAGCACCTTACACTCAGCATAGAAAAAAGCACGCAGATCCACAAATCTGAATCTAAAAAAGGAAGAGGTGCACTTGTTACTTTGCTTTCAAAAACACCAGTTGATTACATAATCAGCACAATCCAGTCCCTAATGAAGAACATTATAGCAACAGAAATCCGTGAGACTGGTATGTACTCCATTCAAATCGACACCACCCCAGACATCACAGCTCAAGACCAGTGCTCTGTTGTCATACGCTATGTGACAGACATCATTCATGAGTGCCTTGTGGCAGTGATCAGATGTGAAGCATCCACAGGTCAGTATTTTGTCCTGACCTGTTTCCAGCCCTGGTGCTGGAGGGAATGAATCTGGATTTGAAACAGTGTACTGGGAGTTCTACAGATGGGGCCTCCAATATGCAGGGTCAGTATAATGGCTTCTCTGCCCTTTTGAATCAGAAGTCCCCCAATCAACTCCATGTGTGGTGCTACGCACACATACTAAACCTTGTACTTTCAGACACAACAGAATGTGTTTTGGCAAGTGGCTCTCTATTTACACTGCTAAACAACATTGCTATCTTCATTAGAGAGTCCTACCAGAGGATGAACATTTGGGAAATGCAGAGCAAGGATCTAAAACATAGACGTCTTGCCCCAATAGGGCAAACGCGCTGGTGGTCAAAAGACGTTGCTCTGTCAAAAGTATTTGGCTCGTTTGGAAAGCCAGATGGGGCCCTATATGTCGATGTTCTTCACACTCTGTCTGCTATCAAAGATATGAATACCATCAGTACCACCGCACGTGTCAATGCAATGGGATACATCACCCAGCTCTTAAAATATGAAACAGTACTTACAGCCCAGGTTTTCATGAGAATCTTCCACATTACCACACCAGTCTCAAAGTACCTCCAGACAAGTGGAATGGACACACTGACAGCTCATCGGATGATTGTGGGTGCAGAATCGCAGCTGAAAAATATTAGCAGAGACTTTCAGGAAGTCAAAACAGCCGCAGACACATTTGTCCAGTGGGCCAACAACAACCTAAATGATGAGAATGAGCTGGAAGTTGAAGCATCTCTGCCACAAAAACGTGGTAGAAAGAAGAAATCTATGCCAGGTGAGATGTGCCGAGATGAGTCTCTAAGTGATGCTATCACGTCATACAAGATTGATGTCCATAACCAAATCATGGACACAGTTTTAGAGAGCATTAACCAGCGCTTTCCAAAAAATGGCACACTATATGCTGATTTGGCACTTTTGGATCCCAAAAACTTTAACCAGGTAACAGCCTATGCTGGCAGATTCCCAGAGTCATCTTTCCAACAGCTGAGCAAGTGTCTACTGCCATTTGAAGACAATGCAACAGTTGCCAGTTTACAGAATGAGCTCATCAGCCTGGCAGGACAGTGGGACCGGTTAAAGACTTCTGTAATGGAGGAGTATCCAACCAAGGAAACAAAGGAAGGACCACAGGATGCTGAAGATGAGATGGAGATAGTTTGCAAAAACTGTTCATCTTGCAATGACTGTCCATTTTGCTGCTATCGTGTTCTGAGGCAATACAGTCTCCTTACAGATGCATACAGCACCATAGGGCTTGCATACAAGTTTCTGCTAACCCTGTCTGTAACACAGGTAGCTTGTGAAAGAAGCTTTTCCACTCTAAGGTTCATCAAAAACAGGATTAGGAGCTCTCTTTCACAACAGCACCTTGAGGCTTTCATGCTCATGGCTACTCAGACAGATGTCCTAAAGATGCTGGAGAGTGATAAAATTATAGATGGTGTAGCAGAAAAGAGTCGGTTGCTGCAGAGGTTACTCACTGAGTGAACAATGTAGGTTTCAGTAGCTTTCCAGTTGTTTTTCCCATGTATTTTGTCAGGGTCAAGTTGTTAAGTTTGTTAGTTATTTTGTTATGCCATATTATTGTATTATTGTAATCATATTATTGCTGGAAGGGTTAGGGTTATATACACTACGTGCCATGTATAGATTCATATACAGTATACACATACACACACACACACACACACACACACACACACACACACAGATATATATATATATATATATATATATATATATATATATATATATATATATATATATATATATATATATATATATATATATATATATATACCCGGGCCACTTTTTCTCCCCAGTCCGCCCCTGGCAGGGACTAAAGCTAAGGGAGGCTGTGAGGCTAATGCAGGAGCTAAAGGCTCTGAAGTGCTGACTGAAGATGAGGGCTGGGTGCTCCTCACCCGAGGTGCAGGGACGGGTGCAGGTTCTGGGTGTCTAACAGTCTCTTCAGATGTCGATACTTTAACCACAGAGGGAATTATTTCACTAACAAAGTCTTTAACAAAAATAGGCAAGGAGTCCAGAAGCCAGGGAAAACCTGACACTAAACTGTTTAAACAATGCACAGTGGCTTTCTTGTTTCCCTCACTGGGTTGTTTGAGCCACTGTTCACATAGTTCAGAAACATAATCCGAAAGGTCCTGTTTTAGACTATCAGAAGAATGCAAACTGACACTATTAGCTGGCTCCACAAACTCAGTTCTCACAGTGGTTATATTATTGGAAATGGTCTTGGATAACTCGAATCTTACAGGATGGGTTGTAGGAGTCTCACAAACAAAAGCAGTCTCAGCAGAAGAAGACAAGAGGTCTTTACCAGTATCAGGCTTGAATGCAGGAAAAGTATGGTTCAGTTGTACAAAGCCACTTGACATCTGATCACTCTTTATGGACTCGTAGGCTTCCACTAGCAAAGGAGAGTCCAGTATCTCCACACTGTCCTTATACCAATAACATTCTCCTTGCGGAGACACAAAACACAAATAGCCCTTATTTTCCCACGAAGGCTCTTCATGCAACAAAGAGGCATGTTTACTCACAGGAAGCTGGTTAACTGGTGGTCTGGCAGGGGAAACAGGGGTGAGCTGGGGCTGAACAGAGTCCATAGCTGCGGCAGGCGAAGGCTGACAATTTCGCCGCCGAGAGCCACGCTTCCTCCTGCCTGTGTAAACAGGAAGCGCGGTGGTGTTAGGCTCTTCGTCCACGTCCCACATCTGAGCCAAGAATGCGGCGGGTGAAGAGCAGGTTAGTGGGGGTGGTGTGAGTGGCATCTTCCGTTGCGATGAGGAGGAGAAATAGCCACCCACACGAATCTCCGTGATGGCAGAGGGAGAGGTGGCAGCTGTCATGGCAGGCAGCTGCTGTGAGGAAGCTTGAGACAGAGGTGGGAGGCGGCGACGCCGAGGTTTCTTCCTCCAGCCGGGCCCTCCCAGGGCGAGGCGCATGCCAACATACCGTGACTCGTCTTCCGGAGCGAGCCACGGCTCACACATGTCAGGCTCAAAAAAGTAGTAGTCCGCTGGGTCCATCGGGGGTTGCGTCGTTCTGTCACGGTGAGGGGCTGTGTGTGGAGGGAAGGACCCAAGTGCAGGACATACGCAGACGTAAAGTAAAACTTGTTTATTTTCCGGGACTCGAAAAATACAAAATACAAAAACCAGAAATCTCAACCAGGGCAAAAAACAAACGGAAGCCTGGGAGAAAACCAAAAACCAAAAACCAAAACACACAGCTAGGAGGGGAACACTGGGGAGAACAATGACACTTTGGGATTGCAACCTCCCCTGTTCCCTGCAATCGAAGGTGAGCTCTCTGTTCCATCAGTCCAGCATCATGACAGGTAATCAGGTTGTTTATGAAGGAAGACACCTGAAACACTTTAATTAAAAAGTAAGACATATCAAGAAAAATACACATGCATGTGGGGACTCAGAAGAGACAGGCCTGTGTGTGTGCTCTCTCTCTCTGAGCCCGTGTTCCTGTCTAACCATAACATTTTTATACTGACAGTCTCTTATCGATACATTAACAATCTCTGGGTGCTACGAGTTGACCTTCATCACTCAGTCTTGTCCAAGCTGGTTTTCATGACTCAGATTCCTCAGCTGTCATGGTCCCTCCACCCTCCTGGCTCTCTCTCCTCTCCTGTGTTTATGTTCTCTGGTCTCAAATTTGGAGCTAGATCCAGGTCGTCACTCTCATTAACTGACTCACCTGGGAGTAAGGAGACACACCGGTTTCTGGCTCATCTAGTCTTCTACTTAAGCTGGCTGGTGGCAGTCAGTTTTCGCTGGATCATTGCCGTAAACAGTCAGTGCTGACAGCTCACCTTCAGGTTTCCTGCTGCTTTACTCTCCATCTTGCTGATCTTATGCCCTCTTGTCGTCAGCGCTCACCCACCCCACCTCCTCGAAATCCTTAATGTCTAAAGTGCCATTAAAATTGGGGGACTGATGGTAGAGAGGACCTGAGTGGGGCCACCTCAGCAGCCCCATCTCATCAACCTCTATGAGGAATGGGAACCTGGAATAAGAGAGCCAGCTGTCCACTGGCTCAGTAGGCACCCCGATCCCCCACACCCCAGCACAGGGCAGGGAGAGGTGGACCCGGGGTGGCAGCGACAGCACCACAGAGCCCTGTAGCACCCGAGACTGGCGCCACCGCCCCCACCACAGAGGGTAGCCTGCTCCACACCAGACACTCATTCAATCCATGCCACCTGGTGGCGTGCCCGGGGCAGCAGAGACCCCCCCAGCGCCAGGGGGACCCAATGGCAGCCGGTGCCATATATATATGTGTGTGTGTGTGTAAAATTTAGATGACACTCTATAAAAAAAAAACAGCTTAAAAAGATAGAAGACAACAAAGGTTACAGCAACACACATACTGTAAACACACAACAGAGTGGGGACAGCAGATGCTGAGGTGGAGAGGTAGCTTTCTGCAGAGGCAATTGCTACAGACCTCCAAACTTTATGTGGCCTTCAGATTAGCTCAAGAACAGTGTGTAGAGAGCTTCATGGAATGGATTTTTATGGCCCAGCAGCTGCATCCAAGCCTTACATCACCAAGCACAATGCAAAGCATCGGATGCAGTGGTGTAAAGCATGCTGCCATTAGACTCTAGAGCAGTTGAGACATGTTCTCTGGACTGATGAATCACACTTCTCCATCTTGGAAATAAATGTGTCTGGGTTTGGCAGTTGCCAGGAGAACAGTAATTGTCTGATTGCATTGTGCCAAGTGTAAAGTTGGCACAAAAAAGGGGAAAGGGAAAAGGGGAAAAACTCACATTTACTATACATAAAATCTATGTCCCAGTGTACTTACCAGAGAGATAAGATAAAAATTTAATAATTGTCCCCTTTTTCCTCCTGTAGATGTTTCAACATGATTTTTTATTTTTTTAAAAAGTGCAGTTCTCCTCTTTGCTTCAATAAATCTTTCACCTTATGCTGCAGTCTACAGCTCTTGTGACTGTATATATTTTAGCAGAATAAGGACTAATGACATGTGTCAAAGATGATAGAAGAGGCTGAAGGATGAAAAATGTTACATCACAGGACTCACAGGTTTGTCAGCTGTCAACCCGAAAGTTTTTTGCCTTAGTATACTGGCCTCACCCTTCTTTTTGCTTGTGAAAGGAGACATCATAGATGCCATGAAACACAAGCGAACACAGAAATATAGTAGGGTGAATAGAGGCTGGAAGAAAAACAAGATATGTAACATGATCAAAGTAATCAGACATCATTGTTCATTAGAGTCTGAGTTTTCTGAGTTCATGTATTGTATTACCATTGACTGGATGTTCAGTTTGGTGTTTGAATCCTCTGATTTTATTGGTAGCACAAAAAGTTCACTTATTGTACTTCTGTTGACATTTTTTGTTTCTCAGCAAAGACAAGGAAGCTTCATAAAAGTGGAACATGGGGACATTTTATGGTTCAAAGAAAAGCAAAGTGACCTGGCATTGAGCAGCAACATAATACACTGGAAGTGAATCTAGCCATGTATGTGTTTTACATTGAGGCTTCAGTTCAATCATTTTAGTAAGGTGGCTTTTCCCCAAGGTTTTTAATAATACACTTTGTGCAACAATGAAGAATGATAGTGTATTCATATTCAACTGTTTTTTGCACTTTTTCAAATGATAATTCTTCTAAAAAGTAAAAAAAAAAAAAAAAAGAAGAATAAACAAAGATACAAAAAATGCAAGAATATTGTTGGAGCTTAATGTGGGCTTTTTTTATGTATTGTCTCCATCACTGACTAATAAATATATACAAAGACAAGTAGGTTGCAGGTTTAGCACTACTGAAACATTAAAGTTCTTATTGTGTCTAGTTACTCTTTAAAATGCTTTTAATCTTTAACCTGCTTATGACTGACAGAACGAACTGGTTTGTTTTGGTTCCTTTACGGTGCTAAATACAAATGGAATCCACAGACCAGTTACCACTTTTGAAAGATTCAAGTGCAAAGCCTTAGGAATGTATCAGTCATACCTGTTTTTGAAGACATTGTGAGTCAATGAGTAAATGATAGGGGCTTGTTATCTGAGAAGTGGATTTGTTTTCTTTGTGTGAATTTAGTAGTTCCGTGAGAACATGAACATGGCTGAGTCTCAGAGAGCTAAATAGCACCAACATACTCTTAGAACAAAGGAAAAAAAAACAACAACAGCACTCCTAATTACCGGCAATGATCCTCAAATATTTTGGGTAATTTATGCACAGAATATTCAAAGAATTTGTGTTCAGAACCGATGAACGGCACAAAGTAGAATTAAAATATGAAAATTAGATGGGAAATAAAATGAAAAAGTATTTGAGAAACCAATTCTAAATATTCACTATCATAATTACTGTAAATAAAATATATTAATAGTACAAACATTTTCTGTCGTAACAGAAACATAAAGTTTGTAAAGGTCATTGTGTACGTCACTGTACATGCCACTGATGCCACATTCTCAGACTGTTTTTCAGAGCAGCTTAAGTTAAAAAAACAAAAAGATAGTAAAACAGAAAGCCTCCATCAAAACATATCTAAAAACAATGTGCAGGGATTGCCCAGTACACCTAGACATTTTCACAAAACATTCGTTTACAGATAAAATGCCATCACCTGAAACTGTGATTGCTGGTGTGTATATATATATATATATATATATATATATATATATATATATATATATATATATATATATATATATATATATATTTACAGTACTTTCTTTAAAGACATAATTCAAAATCAGAGGTGAAATCAGAGGTCAAATGTGATGACAGGTAATAGGCTTGTTTCTGAACAAAGACACCTGAAACACTTTATTTAAAAAAGTAAGACTTTTAATATATTGAAGAATCAAAATAAATCTTACATACAGTGGTGTGAAAAAGTGTTTGCCCCCTGCCTCATTTCCTGTTTTTTTGTATGTTTGTCACACTTAAGTGTTTCGGAACATCAAACCAATTTAAACAATAGTCAAGGACAACACAAGTAAACACAAAATGCAAGTTGTAAATGAAGGTGTTTATTAGTGAAGGTGAAAAAAAATCCAAACCATCATGGCCCTGTGTGAAAAAGTGATTGCCCCCCTTGTTAAAACATACTATAACTGTGGTTTTTCACACCTGAGTTCAATTTCCCTAGCCACACCTAGGCCTGATTATTGCCACACCTGTTCCCAATCAAGACATCACTTAAATAGGAGCTGCCTGACACAGTAAGGTCCACCAGAAGATCCTTGAAAGCTACACATCATGCCGAGATCCAAAGAAATTCAGGAGCAGTTGAGAAAGAAAGTAATTGATATCTATCAGTCTGGAAAGGGTTATAAAGCCATTTCCAAAGCTTTGGGAATCCAGCGAACCACAGTGAGAGCCATTATCCACAAATGGCGAAGACATGGAACAGTGGTGAACCTTCCCAGGAGTGGCCGGCCGCCCAAAATTACCCCAAGGGCGCAGCGACGACTCATCCAAGAGGTCACAAAAGACCCCACAACAACGTCCAAAGAACTGCAGGCCTCACTTGCCTCAGTTAAGGTCAGCGTTCATGCCTCCACCATCAGAAAAAGACTGAGCAAAAATGGCCTGCATGGCAGAGTTCCAAGAAGAAGACCACTGCTGAGCAAAAAGAACATTAAAGCTCCTCTCAATTTTTCCAAAACGCATCTTGATGATCCCCAAGACTTTTGGGACAACATTCTGTGGACAGATGAGACAAAAGTGGAACTCTTTGGAAGGTGTGTGTCCCATTACATCTGGCGTAAAAGGAACACTGCATTTCAGAAAAAGAACATTATACCAACAGTAAAATATGGTGGTGGTAGTGTGATGGTCTGGGGCTGTTTTGCTGCATCAGGACCTGGAAGACTTGCTGTGATAAATGGAACTATGAATTCTGCTGTCTACCAAGAGATCCTGAGGGAGAATGTCAGACCATCTGTTCATGTACTCAAGCTTAAACGTACTTGGGTTCTGCAGCAGGACAATGATCCTAAACACACCAGCAAGTCCACCACTGAATGGCTGAAGAAAAACAAAATGAAGACTTTGGAGTGGCCTAGCCAAAGTCCTGACCTGAATCCTATTGAGATGTTGTGGTATGACCTTAAAAAGGCCGTTCATGCTCAAACCCTCTAATGTAACTGAATTAGGACAATTCTGCAAAGATGAGTGGGCCAAAATTCCTCCAGAACGCTGTAAAAGCCTCATTGCAAGTTATCGCAGACGCTTGGTTGCAGTTGTTGCTGCTAAGGGTGGCCCAACCAGTTATTAGGTTTAGGGGGCAATCACTTTTTCACACAGGGCCATGATGGTTTGGATTTTTTTTCACCTTTACTAATAAACGCCTTCATTTACAACTTGCATTTTGTGTTTACTTGTGTTGTCCTTGACTATTGTTTAAATTGGTTTGATGTTCCGAAACACTTAAGTGTGACAAACATGCAAAAAAACAGGCAATGAGGCAGGGGGCAAACACTTTTTCACACCACTGTACATGTGGGGACTCAGAGGAAGAGACAGACCTGTGTGTGTGCTCTCTATCTCTCCCTTCTGAGCCCATGTAGCTCTCTAACCATAACATCTTTATACTGCCACTTATCTATACACTGTGTGCAGAATTATTAGGCAAGTTGTATTTGATAGGAGTCTTCTTATTATTTATTTATTTTCACCAGGTAAACCAATATAACAACAGAAAATTTAGAAATAAACATTTTAGACATTCAAAACCAAAAACAAATCAGTGACCAATATAGCCACCTTTCTTTACGATGACACTCAAAAGCCTTCCATCCATAGATTCTGTCAGTTGCTTGATCTGTTTGCGATCAACATTGCGTGCAGCAGCCACCACAGCCTCCTAGACACTGTTCAGAGAGGTGTACTGTTTTCCCTCCCTGTAGATCTCACATTTTATGAGGGACCACAGGTTCTCTATGGGGTTCAGATCAGGTGAACAAGGGGGCCATGTCATTATTTTTTCTTCTTTTAGACCTTTACTGGCCAGCCATGCTGTGGAGTATTTGGATGCATGTGATGGAGCATTGTCCTGCATGAAAATCATGTTTTTCTTGAACGATACCGACTTCTTCCTGTACCACTGCTTGAAGAAGGTGTCTTCCAGGAACTGGCAGTAGGTCTGGGAGTTGAGCTTCACTCCATCCTCAACCCAAAAAGGCCCCACAAGTTCATCTTTGATGATACCAGCCCATACCAGTACCCCACCTCCACCTTGCTGGCGTCTGAGTCGGAGTGGAGCTCTCTGCCCTTTACTGATCCAGCTTCGGGCCCATCCATCTGGCCCATCAAGAGTCACTCTAATTTCATCAGTCCATAAAACCTTAGAAAAATCAGTCTTAAGATATTTCTTGGCCTAGTCTTGACATTTTATCTTATGTTTCTTGTTCAAAGGTGGTTGTTTTTCAGCCTTCCTTACCTTGGCCATGTCCCTGAGTATTGCACACCTTGTGCTTTTTGATACTCCAGTAACGTTGCAGCTCTGAAATATGGCCAAACTGGTGGCTAATGGCATCTTGGCAGCTTCACGCTTGATTTTCCTCCATTCATGGGCAGTTATTTTGCGCCTTTTTTTTTCTTCTTGCGACCCTGTTGGCTATTTGCCATGAAACACTTGATTGTTCGGTGATCACGCTTTAAAAGTTTGGCAGTTTCAAGACTGCTGCATCCCTCTGCAAGACATCTCACAATTTTGACTTTTCAGAGTCGGTCAAATCTCTCTTCTGACCCATTTTGCCAAAGGAAAGGAAGTTGCCTAATAATTTAGCACACCTTATATAGGGTGTTGATGTCATTAGACCACACCCCTCCTCATTAAAGAGATACACATCACCTGATTTACTTAATTGTTAGTTGGCTTTCAAGCCTATACAGCTTGGAGTAGGACAACATGTATAAAAAGGATGATGTGGTCAAAATACTCATTTGCCTAATAATTCTGCACACAGTGTATGTAAACGGCCCTGATGCTGTCAGTCAGCCTTCATCATTTCGGTCTTAAGCTGGTTTTTCATGACCCAGATTTCTCTTATCAGCGGTGGAGTCATAAAGCACATCTTCTTCCTGATGTTTTAATTTGTCATACAGAGCAATCTTGCCCAGATTAATAACAGAACATGGTGACATTGGTGATGTTTTAAATGTACGTACTGTGGCCGAACTTCCAAGATAAGATTAACTGAGACAGTTAATGTATTATTTAATTGTTTATTATTTGGTTGATCCACTGTTTATTAATTAACTTGCTGAAGTTTACTTTTAAACATTTGTCCTTTTATTAATTGAGTAAAAAATAATCCCTAACAACTCCCTCCTTTTTCATACCGTTCAGGTGTGAAACCAATTTAATACCCCTATGGTTATTAACCTATTGATCAAAAACTAAAAACAATAATGGCATGATTATAATATATTTTAAAACACAATAAGTCATTACAAACCAGACTTGCTCTCAAATGATTTTTCTGCGAGCCACTTAGTTCTGTAATCTGTGTTTGTACTTCAACAGGGTCACAGACGCACACATTTGTTTCAGCAGACAGACAGCAGCTCTCTCTCTCTTTTTTTAAGTAAAGAATGGAAAAGCATATGAAAAGCATTTTAAATCATAATAATTATAAGCACTCCGATTTACCAAAATCCCCCTCCTTTTCTATAATGTTAAACCAAACAAACAAAAATGCCAAACAACTAAACTAAAGCATGAGACACAAGATCATGATTGTTCTGCAAGCACATACTCAGAATATATCTGTTGTTGCACCTTCATCAATTAGTATTTATTTGCTAAATAACTGAGCCTGTCATTACAGGTTCAGACCCCTTTTCTTTTTGTCTTTTTTTAGGAATTAGTCATTTAGTAAAGAGAAAAAATTAGAATTTGTCCATCTAATTTTCCAAAACATCTTCCCATCGTTAAAGTACAGGATTTATTTATTTCTGATTTTTCTGAAAGTTTTTGACAATGCTCTAAAGAATTTAACTGCTATGGTTAAATATCATTTAGACTGAGTAAACCGCACAAGTAACATCTATGTCATTTTATTCTGCTGTTAATGATGTTCAGATGTATCACTAAGTTTTCTAATTAGTATTAAAATGAACCCAATCTAAGTTTTGTTTAATTTTGGCCCAAAAGGCATGCTATCACTTAAATTTGTTAAGAACCGACCAGGAACTATTAAGGACCCTTAATAGTTCCTGGTGGGAACTATTACGGACACTTTCAGACTGATTGTTTTATTGACATTATAACCTGGAATAACTCAGGCACCATCCCATTCTCCTGGAAAACCGGGGTCACAGTCTGTGTCTCCCACACATCAGGCCTTCAAGCCTCCTGTTTTCTTAAACCAGATTCTGTTATATCCAGCCTGGCGTATTCCCATACAAATAGGGCAAGCCTTAAGACATGTTCTTCCTGGTAAAAAAAAAAACACATTCTCTTTATAACGGCACACCAGGGAGTGGTTACTGGTATCCATGAAAAACTAGTCCAGTTGTTTAAAGTTCAGATTTTTCCCTACTGTCTTTAATTTGAAAAGTTGAGTGTTGTACTGCAGGCCTTTGGGGTCAATATTTAAATCTGAATTGTCAGCAACCATGGAAAATAAAAATATCTGCTAAAGCTCACACAAGTCTATGACTAGTCATCCTAGAATCCTACAGTTTAAAATTGCACTTGGGTACTTGTGTTATAACTATGGAATTGAAAAAAAAAAAACACTAAAGACTAAAGATAGAAACAAACATAAAGAAAAAACAAACATATATAAAAAAAATGTGATTCCAAGATCCAATATTACATTGCCTATGGCAATTCAACAGGGAGTTTTTTGGAAAGGAGCCATTTTTGGATCTGTTCTTTTCTTTTTCACTTAATTGATGAAATTGTAAAGATAAAGAGTAACTCCCTCCTTTCAGTTTCCAGAAACATCCAGTAAGCCAGTTTTAAGACTTTACTGTTCAATTCCAGCCCAAAACCTTATATATGACAATTCTGAATTTAGCCATTTATTTTCCCTCTTTTTGTTAATTGATTAAAAAAATAGAATAAAAAATACAAAAAACAATAGAACAATTAAAAACAACAGGCATTGGAGATGATATTTTTTTCATTTTCTCATTTGGTTTTCTTTCAATAACAGCTGGAGGTGGAAGACACCTACATATTTGGCTATGTGGTAGGGGTATCTCTCTTGTTTGGGCTCGGAGGATACCCGATTTACCGGAAATTAAGAAAATCTGGGCAGCAGTTCGACATCTGCAGAGGCTGCCGACCCAGGTGGATGGGCTGTGCAGGACCGTACAAACTCAGACTCAAAGCCTGGTGGACCTGAGCCGTAAAGCGTGCTTGCAGGCGAGAGGGGTTCGATCTGGAGATAAGGTTCGGTTCTGCACGGTGAGGACGGTAACTAATGACTTTGGATTATTGGATTACTGAATGGGTTCCCCAGTGAGACTGAAGGCTGTTGGAAAAAAACAAGCAGCCTGTTCCAAAACAACATCTGCATTATAAGGAATTCGGCTCCCTAGCCGGCCTTGGGCTGGTAATCATATCTCTCCAGGCCTATGTGTGACGGTCGCTCTCCCCCCTCAGCCCTCTCTGTGATTTGTGAAGCTGGATCTGGTGTACCACGGCCGCTGATGAACTTCCACCACTATCAGCGAACTGTTTTGGCTAGGAGCTGGCATCTGCGCTCCACAGCGCCCCCACCCTCTCATCTCCCCTCCTGACCCTGACCATACCCACCATATTGCTATCCTGGCTTTAAATGTGCAAATATGCCTTTGCTGAGGTGTTTTTTGGAACCTCGTACGGTGTGTATAATGAATACAGTACGAGATGATTTTTTTGAACCTACCTATCCCAGTGTATCTCTTTCTGTACCTCCTGCTAAAGGTAGCGCTGCAAGTCGGCTGCATGACCTCGGACACCTGTCCCCCCGTATTTGTATTTGTGTTTGTTGTATTCTTGGATGGGTGCTCTGTTAACTGCAATTTCCAATGTGTGAACCTGTTCACCCACATGGCAATAAAACCTTCATTCATTCATTTAGGAGTTTTATTTTGCTTTTACTTGAATGACATTCAGTGTATGTTCATTTTTAATTAATTTATAATTGAATTAATTTTATAATTTGTGATTTATAAAGTAAGTTAGAGTTTGAGAGTAAAATAAGTTTAACTGAATTTATTGGGAGAGAAACTGTTCTTTGTACATTGTGTGGGAATTCAAAGGGTTAAAGTTGGAATAAAGGCCCTTTCACACCGGATGCGTTGCGTAAAAACGACACGAAATTCCGAATCTTTCGGATGCGAACCTGTCGTGTAACCTATATACACACCGGACGCGTTGCGTTTTTGCGACTAAATCCTCCCTATATAATGCACGGTGGGAAAAAAAAATGCAGTCGACATCAAGTGATGATGTAATGGTCCTGATGTTTCTAAACAAGAGAAGGAAGAAACAGAGTTTATGGGTTCATCCAACTCATAAGAAAGCAGCAGCAGGGAGAGTTTCATGGTTTGATCACGGAGCTGAAGCTGCATCACGGATGCTTTCACTCAAATTTCTGGATGTCAGTGGGACAGTTTGAGCTCTTGTTGGCAGAGTTGGGATCACATGTGAAGAGGCAGAGGATAATATCAGAGAGCCGACTGACCCGGAGCAGCGTGTAGCTGTGTGTCTGAGTTAAAATATTATGATTTTATTGTTCCCACATCACTGTATATTCAGTACATCGGTTCGTGTTTTGAGCTATGACCTCGCATGCTGCTGAATGCAGCACTCTGATTGGTCAGTCCTGTTTGTTCGCTTGCGAAAGTCAGAAAAATCAAACTTGATCCGAAAAAATAAATGCCGCAAATTCGTCCTGTGAAATGACGCGGTCGGTGTGAACGGCTGCATTAAGAACAGGAGAGTCCGAAAAATATTTTTAACGCACGAAACATTCGCACGGAATTTACGCGTCCGGTGTGAAAGGGCCTTTATGCTGTGTTGAATGTTATATTTGTAATATTTGTAATTGTATTTTGATAATTAGTAAGTTAAAATCAGTGTACATTTTGATGTTCAAACCAGTTAATGTGCAGCTAAATGCAGTGAAGTTTAAAACCAGTTGATTTATCCAATCTAATACACTGTCTTAGTGTCTTCACCTAAGTAAAAGGTTGGTGATGTGAAGAGATGTGTTGAAGTTAATTATTACTTGTGTGTAAGATAGACAGGATTTATGGAGAACAGTAAAGGAAAGCATTGATATTGTACACTGTGAAAGGTTTGTTGGTTAACAAATAAATGAGATGCAATGAGAATATTAAAGGCAATGCTGCAACTGTCATTGCTCTGTCCTGTTTTATCATTCTTCAGATTGCACACATCACTGTTGCAGTAATCCTGATGCTTGGGACCTGTAACATTAATACATTTTATCCTGCACTTTGCAATGAAACATTTCAAGAAAGTCTCTAATCATAGCACATGAAGATTGGTGCTTCTCAGTAAATTAAAATAACAGGATTTGTAATTTAAAAAATACAAAACTTAATTGGCAAAATTTTTAAAAGGCTTTTTGAAATGGAGAAAAATAAAACATTTCCATAAACTTCTAAAGTACTGAGATGCAGCAGTAGAATTCTATAGAAAAAAAATCAGCACTCAAGAGAAAAAAACTTTATTTAAATAAGAGTGCACTTTTCTTTTTGAGGGGCACATTTGTGAAGAAATGCTCATTCTTAGTTTGAACCCTGTTAACAAAAATACTGATCTTAAAGACACCCTTTTTTAAAACCTGCTTAATAAAACAGATGTGTACCTCCGTATGTTGTTTGCTGTTACGTCATTCAAAGGAAAAAGTTCTTTATACACAATCTTCTGCTTTCTTGAGGTAGAAAACCTAGCTAGTGAAAATTTACAGTAGTTAAACAATTTTGAACAAAAAAATAAAATAAAATTCTGAACAAGTTTGTATCTAAAGGTTGTTCAAAGTTGTTTGTTGAGAATTTGTGTTGGAGCCAATAGTACCAACATCTAGCAGATGTGCTCTGTTAGAATCACCAATTGTTGTCTTCTAAAGCCCACCCATATTTTTGAGTGTTATTATTTTTAACTGCAGTGGACCAGTTGACTGAGGGATTTCACTCTGCCTTTCCATGTTCATTACATGAACCTGGAGATTGTCATCACCACATAGACTGCGCTGAGCTGGCAGAATGTTATCAAACTGGTGCAGGACCTCCTGAGACACTTGGAATCCACACCTTAGGTCAGTCAGCAGTGATGTTTGATATCACAGATTTCCTTTCCGATCCAATACTGAGTAAAATTCAAGCTATATCAGTGATACCAATCCGATACCGATAGTTTGTGCAAAAACACCTAATGTGTTTGATAAATCTAAAAAAAACCCCAAAAAATGTGTATTTCAAATCTTGGCTACATAAAGAACACAAGATATCACGGATTTATTTATTGTAAACTCAGAAGTACATTTACGGAGACGGTCGCATTATCTCTCTCTCCCTGCCCTCCCTATCTCTCCTGCTTGCTGCTTGCTGTGAGAGCGTCTCTTACACACTACTGTCCAAACAAGAATAAGATTGAGAGCAACATGGATCTGGCAAACTGGGCCCTAAACACCATTGATCGAATTTTTTCCACTATGAGATCGGGGAAAGGGGAGCCTGCGTGTCTGAGTGGAACAGACCCGGTTGGATATGTCATCGATTCTTGGAGCTCGTGGAGACCTGTGTGCTTCTCAGCCTTGGAGATCGAGGACGTGAAAGACGTCTATATATTCGGGTATTTGGTAGCAGTATCTTTTCGGAGGATGCCTGATTTACCGGGAAATTAAGAAAATCTGGGCAGCAGTTCAACATCTGCAGAGGCTGCCGACCCAGGTGGATGGGCTGTGCAGGGCCGTACAAACTCAGACTCAAAGCCTGGTGGACCTGAGCCGTAAAGTGGACGGGTAGACCAGCTGAGAACGTGCTCGCAGGTGAGAGGGGTTCGATCTGGAGATAAGGTTTGGTTCTGCATGGTGAGGACGGTAACTAATGACTTTGGATTATTGGATTACTGACATCTGCATTATCAGGAATTTGGCTCCCTAGCCGGCCTTGGGCTGGCAATCATATCTCTCCAGGAATATGTGTGACGGTCGCTCTTCCCCCCACCCCGCTCTGTGATTTGTGAAGCTGGATCTGGTGTACCACGGCCGCTGATGAACTTCCATCGCTATCAGTGAACTGTTTTGGCTAGGAGCTGGCATCTGGCTCCACAATGCCCCCACCCTCTCGTCTCCGTCTGCATCCCCTCCTGCCCTTCCCTCGCCCCACCATATTGCTATCCTGGCTTTAAATGTGCAAATATGCTTTGCTAAGGTGGTTTTTTGGACCCTGGAATGGTGAGCACCGTACCAGATGACTTTTTTTTAACCTATCTACCCCATGATGTGTGTTTGTTTCCTTTTTTCTGGGGACTGATTGTACCGGTGGCGCCAGTGTTGCTGCAGCTGAGGACACCCATCTCCCTATGTTAGTCTTGTCTTTTCTTCTCTGGATGGTTGTTCTGAATGAAATTTCGTTATATGTACAATGTATGCTGTATGTGTAATGCCAATAAAGTATACTATCCTAAAAAAAAAAAAAATTCTAAGTTCCTTTGATCAGCCGCCTCTGTCATGGTCCTGGGCCGTGTGCCCAGCATCTTGTGTTTAGTTTTGTTTTCCCTGAGTTTTGTTATTTCCTAGTTTGTTTTGGTGTTCTAGTTCCCTTTGTCCCTGTCTCCTCTGCATCTGTGTTGTCCTTTTGTCATGACCCTGACCTCCTGTGTTTTCTCTGTGTTTATTCCCGGTGTTGTGTTCAGTCTGTGTTGTGTCTGGTTTGCTGTTTTAATTTGACAGTCCAGTGTTCCCTATGTGTTGTGTTTAGTTTTGCTTCCCTTTATTAATCCTTTTACTCCGAATGCATCAGCCGTGGCACAACATACTTCAAAAGTGCAACTGTTCGCGGACTTTTGGCAACAAATACCATAATACCCCTATATGGCTGTGACGTGCAATTTCTGGGCTTTCAGGAACTGTTTGCATTTTTTCGATAGGACAAACAGTTGCAGAGTTAAGGTAAAAAGCCAGCTGATCAACGTTCCTTTGATCAGCCAACTCCGCGCTGATACGCCATGTCTCAATCAGCTGTTCACCGCTATTGAGGGCAAGTAACGGGTGCTTCAGCGGCGATTGCCTGGTGTTAAAGGGTTAATTGTTAGATTCTGTTCACCTGTGCCTTGTGTTCCCCAGCTGTTGCTTGTCTCCCATTATTACCTCCTGTGTGTATTTAAGCCCCTGTGTGTGTGTTCTGTTCTCCATCATATCCTCCCTCATTGAGGTTTGTTTTGTCCTGGCTTCCATTCAGTTTGAGTTTTGTTACAGTGCCATTCCTCTGTGTTATGTTTTACACTACCCTATCTATCACTTTAGTCTCTCAAGTCCCCTCAGCTTCACTCCCTTTAGTCTCTCAGGTCCCTTCAACTTTGCTCCCTTAAGTCCCTCCGGTTCTCTCGGTCCCTCCAGTCCCCTCAGTGTCTTTAGCTTTGGTCCCCTCAGCTGACCCCTCAGTCCCTTCAGCTCCTGCTTCCTCAGTAATTTTGGTCCCCTTAGTCCCACCAGTGTCAGCTTTTCCTCAGCCTCAGTCAGCTCCAGCAGCTTTCCTCCAGCCTCAGTCAGCTCTAGTGGCTTTCCCTCAGCCTCAGTCACACTAGTCAGAACCTCTTCAGCCTCTGTCAGCTGTAGCAGTTTTCCTGCAGCCACTCAGGTCAGTTCCCCCAGTGTCAGTCCCATCAGTTTTCCCGCAGCTGTCAGTGCCCCCAGCGTCAGCGCCCCTTTAAGCTCACCTGTCAGCACCTCAGTCGCCATTATCATCAGCTTCCTCACCCCTGTCTCCATCCATGCCAGCTTCACCACCTGCACGCAAGCAACCCCCAGCTGTGTGCCCTGCACTGCAGCCCCAGCCTGCACATCCGGGTCCTCGCTCTGAAGGTCCCGTTAACCCCAAGGGTCCAGCTCAGTCCAAACCCCTTCTGGAACCCACGGGTCACGCTCGGTCCAAGCGTCCGGCTCAGTCCGAGCCTCCTGTCTCATTTCCTTGTGGCCACCGCCGCCGCTGGGAGCGCGGTCGTCCTCCTGTCTCATCTCCTCATTGTCGCCACTGCTGCTGGGAGCATGGTTGGCCTCCTGTCTTGTTTCCTTGTCGCTGCCACTGCCGCTGGTACTGCGGTCGGCCTCCTGATAAGGCTCGTCGCCACCGCTGGCACTGCGATTGGCCGCCAGGTGACTGGTTTGGACTCTGCTTTTTGGCCCTTTGGCCTTGACGGCCCGCTAAACCTTTGGACTATTTTCCTCAGCCTGTGCTGCTGTTTTTTTTTGGTTTTTTTTTTTTTTAGTTTTTGGTTTTGGTTCAGCCCCAGGTTGGGATGCCCCCCTGAACTGTTTCACCACCGTTTTACCTCGTTTTGATGCCCAGTTTTGGACTATTTTCCGGCTTTGTGCCGTCGCCTTTTGTTCTGGCACTGTGTTCTTGATTTGTTGCTTTTGTTTTATTCCTTGTCCTTAGCTCTCCAGCACTGTTCTGGCCCCTGTGCTTCTTTCAGATGACTCGCTTGTTGCAGAACTACTGCTGTAAACTGTCGGTCTAGGCATTCAGTCGAGTCTCCCAATGCTTTGTGTGCCTCTGTTTTCTTGCCCTCGGGTTTTAAAAATCGCCCAGTTGATTCTGGTGAAGGAGTTGATCTCGTGGCTCAGGTAGTGACGACACTCCGTGGCTAATCAGTGGCATGCTGTTCTTCCGAGTAACATTTTTGGACTGCCTCGGGTTGCTTGAAACCCCAGGTAAGTAGGTACTAAAAAAGTACCTGTTACCAGGTACTAATGGAAATGCATACAAACCGTGCCAAGTCGAGTTGAACTGCACACAGTAAGTACTAGGGATGCGCCAATCCGATATTCAGTATCGGTCCGATCCTGGCCTAAATTACTGGATCGGATATCGGAAAGAAATAAAAAATGCAATCTGATCCGATCCGACCCACATTAGCTGCATTACAGTTCTCGGTCCTCGTCTTCATCTTGTGGCTCTGAGGTTGACCAAACCAGCTTAGAGCTGCATTACTGCCACCTACTGGAATGGAGTGGGGGATCAGGAGTTAGAAAAAAACACCTCACATTCTATAAAGTTCTCTGTCGCTGCGACAGATTCCCTTTGACACTGAGTGATCATCGCTGACATGTTTTTCCATGTCTCCCCCGCTCTCTGCGTGTTTGTGTGTTGTGCTCGTTGTGCTGAGAATTTCAGCTGTTGTTTTTTTTTTTCTCTACTTCAGCTCCTGGACATACTGCTACCAAGCACAGCTATTAGCACTAGTGACCATCCGGTACCAGAAGGACCCCTTCCCCGTCAAAATATTTTTCATACTTTAATCCCTGATTAGTGGCTAAATATAGACCTGCAGTAGAAACATATTTAGGGGAATACTTGTGAATATAAAGCATTACAAGATTACGCTCATGCTGCCCCCAGTTTTTCAACAACACTGATAACACAACAACAGCAATCAGCTGTTTTATGTGCAGTCTGTCTGCACAAGCAGAGAGAGGCGGAGCTGGTGAACTCAGATGGAGTGGACGAAATGTTTTTCTAGCGTCCAGATGAAGCTTTCCCCCTGTAACCTCCATTAAACTTTTACTGGGAAACAGCTGGAGGTCCTTCATCAACCACCTGATCAGTAAGTGAAGAAAGGTGAACTTTGTAGCTGCACCATCCACCCTGTTTGTTTCACACAGGGAAAAACTGCAGTACGGAAGTTAAAATATGCCGATGAACTGTTAATAAGGAAAAAGTATTTCTTATCCAGTTACTCTGGTAATCGATGAAATAATCCATAGAATACTCGATTGCTAAAATAATCAATAGTTGCAGCCCTAATGAAATTTGCAACATACCATAAGCCAATGCATCACCTTCTCACACAGGAGGAACAGGATTCAGGTGACAGAGTGATTGTTGTAAGTAAGTAAGTAAAGTTTATTTATATAGCGCTTTACACAGACAACAAGTCACAAAGTGCTGTACAATATATAAATCACAATCTCAAAAAAAACCCCAGATAAAACACAATGTTAAAACATAACATTACCATATAAAAAGAAAAAGAATAAAAATAAAGTAAACATAAAGTCTGGTTAAACAGAAAAGTTTTCAACTATTTTTTAAAAGATGCCATAAAGTCAACTAAACAGAGCTGGAGTGGTAAACAGTTCCAGAGCTTTGGCACCACTGCCTGAAAAAAAAAAAAAAAAGCGTTATTGTGCCATCCCTAGTAAGTACTAATGGAAACCCGGCAATAGACACTATGTGGCAACTGCTAAAGCTTAATGGAGAATACTGAACTGGTTGGCTGAGTAAGAGATGATTACCTCAGAACAGTGGAGCAGGAGAGAATGGTTGGGGAAATCAGACTGAAATCAAATTGGGTAGAAATTAGCTCAATTAAACTTCCTACCTGAATACATATCCCGTGTTTCTATGTGGATTTACATTCATGGTGTATAGAAACTTTTGTAAAATACATTATCAGCAGAAGAAAAGTGACTGCCTCACCTGGAATGGCATTTTTTTTCACTGTGAGTGGCTCACATGGTCCTTAAAACTTCTTGTGCTTTGTGGTGTCATTTTAGACTTTAAGTCTAAAGTGAAAGTCAGTGGATTAGTTAAAAAAGATCACACTGCAATGTATACAGAACACATTTCTGAAATACCTGTCTGCTGTTCATCTTCCAAGATGAAAGGGTGCCATGTGCTTTGAGTACTAAATGGAATAGAAACCATTTGCTTGCTCAAGAGTGAATTATGCAGAACAAGCAAGCAAATTTCTTTGTAGGTATTAGGAAAGGAACCAAATAAATTACATTTTTTTGGAGATTTATGGAAATATGTACAGTTAAGGTCAAATTTTTTTATATATTTTATGAGTTATGTGGTTGCTCATCAAAAATATTGAATTCAAAGTATCAGATCAATCTGTGTTAAAGATACATTTATGGCATCTAGGTAGGTCATGTCATCGGAATGCTGAATAACAATGCTGAGAACTGGAGCGGGAAACTGACTTGAGTTGTTCAGGATTTTTAATCTTTTCTTCTTAACCTGCCAGTTCAACAGGTTTCAATAGAATTTCCAAGCACATCACATACTTTCACAATGCAGAAAATATATAAGGTCTGAACAAACTGGTGGCATTATTAAGGGATCAGACACCAGCAGGAGAGAGTAAGTAAGAATCTGGAGAATTACTACTCTGGTGTAAGCAAATTTCTATGTCTATTGTTATTTTTCATTTTCCATGGA
Source organism: Archocentrus centrarchus (assembly GCF_007364275.1). NCBI lineage: Eukaryota > Metazoa > Chordata > Actinopteri > Cichliformes > Cichlidae > Archocentrus > Archocentrus centrarchus. The sequence goes on from NW_022060145.1 coordinate 9,438,768, forward strand.
GATACTGTTTTTAAGCTTAAAATGACAGTAATGGTTTTTTTAAAAAACTGACATTGTCAAGGTTAGCAAAATTGCAGGATTATTATTTCCACTTTCTAATAAATAGTGTATCCTACAAATATTATTATAATGTTAGAAAATCCAAAAACAAGTTTAATGAGTAATCCGCAGCTCTTTTTGTCTTTTCTGTTCAGTCACAACTTTTAGTATATAGATTTTTTTTTTCTGGACGTAAATTTCCCTTTTTTTCTTGTTACTGCATAGGAACTTCCCACCTCTGTGTTCATGTCCCACTTATAAAAGTCTCCATTTGGGGTTGCAGGGGTTAGTGGATACAACAGTATAACAACATAGCAAAGAACCAGGCTCAGATGGTTGGGTGGGCTGAACTCAAAGTTGCCCCCAGTGTATTAATCTGAGTGTTAGCGCTTAGGTAGAGATTAAAAGCAGTATATGAATGTGTGTGTAGTTGGGTGTATTTGACTTGTGGTAAAGAGTGTTCTGAGTACTCAGATTAGAAATGTGCTATATTAGTGCCAGTCCATTTATAACGTAGCAATTTTTGAATTGTATCGTTAGACATTTTGTTACTAACAGCTTGCCACCACAACAAATAATTAGTTCCAATATATTTAGATGCATCTACTGAAAATGCCAAAGAAAACATTTTGATGGGCATAAAATGTTCTTTTTGACACAACAAGGTGAATCCCAAAAAGTTAATCTTAGCTTAGCACATTTGGTTTGCAGTGTGACTACAATATTTATAACAAATGAACAGTATCTGAAAGTCATGTCCTTAAGAAACAGAAAAAATTCCAGCAACCTAAGGCACACATCTAGCCAAAGCATCTTCAGAAATGGTCTCATTGGAAGGGTGGCTGGCAAGAGACTAAAACGGTGAGGGTCGATAGCTATCTGAAAAAATATTGGAGGCTCTGTTAAGATTTGAAGCAACTAGGCCAGAGGTGTTTGGGATCTTGAGAAAATTTATGGAATAATGAAGAAAAGTAATGTCATTGTTGTGGAAGTTTTTATGCATTGATTTTTTTTTTGTATTATTAATATTCTCGCTCCATCTACAAACCGACTACCATGTTGAAAACTGAAGCTGTTGCCAGTCAGATAGCTTCCACATGATACTGCATAGTGGGTCAGAATGTGAAGCTACCTTTCTCTGTTCTGGTACTCGGACATCCATATCATGGTAATCTCTGGAGCTTGAAAAAGGTGACTGGAATTCTTTGAGTTTTAAAGACGTTTCATCTCTGATCGAAGAGGGTTCTTCAGTTCTAGAGCCAAACAGTGGAGAGAAACAAGTTCTCACAACCAACTCTCCACCAGGACAATGGGTGCTGGTCAACTGCTGACAGTTTTGTTAACCTTTCTGGGTAAGTAACTGATTACTTGATAAAACTATGATGAAACTCTGTTGTTGTACAATATTGTAAATATAACCATCCATCTGCTATTCATGAAAAGTGGCTACAACAACCACAGCTGCAGAAATAACCACAGCACCCGAAACAACCACAGTGCACCCCGAAACAACAGCCACAGCACCCGAAGCAAAAACAGCAGCGCCCCCCGAAACAACAACCATGACAACCGAAATAACAACCATTGCAGCCGAAACAACCACTGCAGCCGAAACCACAACGGCACCCCACAAAACAACAACAGCAGCGCCCCCAGAAGCAACAACCACGGCACCCGAAACAACAACCACAGCACCCGTAACAACAACAACAACAGAACCCAAACAACAACAGCACCCGAAACAACAACTACAGCACCTGAAACAACAACCACTGCAGCAGTAACATCAACCACAGCACCTGAAACAACAACAACACCTGAAGCAAAAACCACCAAAAAAACAACCACCACGGCACCTGAAACAACTACGGCCCTTGGAACGACAACTACGGCACCTGAAACAACAACCACAGCACCCGAAACAACCACAGTGCTCCCCGAAACAACAGCCACGTCACCCGAAACAACAACAACAGCGCCCACCGAAACAACAACTACCACGACACCCGAAACAACAACCACGGCACCCATAACAACAACCATGACACACGAAACAACAACCACGACACCCCAAACAACAACCATTGCAGCCGAAACAACAACCATTGCAGCCGAAACAACAGCAACAGCACCCCCCGAAAAAACAACCACGACACCGGAAACAAAAACCATTGCAGCCGAAAAAACAACCACGACACCTGAAACCATTGCAGCCGAAACAACAACCATTGCAGCTGAAACAACAACAGGGCCCGACGAAACAACAACAACCATGACACACGAAACAACAACCACGACACCCCAAACAACAACCATTGCAGCCGAAACAACAACCAATGCAGCCCAAACAACAGCAACAGCACCCCCCGAAAAAAACAACCACGACACCGGAAACAAAAACCATTGCAGCCGAAAAAACAACCACGACACCTGAAACCATTGCAGCCGAAACAACAACCATTGCAGTTGAAACAACAACAGGGCCCGACGAAACAACAACTACGGCCCCTCAAACGACAACCACAGCACCAGAAACAACAACCACAGCTGCAGAAACAACTCTTGTAGCCGAAACAACAACCACGGCCCCCGAAAAAACCATTGCACCCGAGACAACAACAGCACCCCCTGAAACAACAACCGCAGCTGCTGAAACAACAACAGCGCCCCCCGAAATAACAACCACAGCTGCCGAAACAACAACCACAGCACCCAAAACAACAACAGCGCCCCCCGAAACAACAAACACGGCACCCGAAACAACAACCACAGCACCCGTAACAACAACCATGGCACCTGAAACAACAACCACTGTGGCCGAAACAACAACCACACCACCCGAAACAACAACCTCGCCGCCCGAAACAACAACCACTACACCCGAAACAACAACCACAGCACCCGAGACAACAACCACTACACCCGAAACAACAACCACAGCACCCGAGACAACAGCCACACCACCTGAAACAATAGTGCCCCACGAAAAAAAAACCATGGCACCCAAAACAACAACGACAGCACTCGAAACAACAACCACACCACCTGAAACAACAACTCTTGGACCCGAAACAACAACCACACCACCTGAAACAACAACAGCGGCCCCTGAAACAACAACCATGACACCCGAAACAACAACCATGACACTCCAAACAATAACCATTGCAGTTGAAACAACAACCATTGCAGCTGAAAACACAGCAACAGCGCCCCCCGAAACAACAACCACGGCCGCCGAAACAACAACCAATGCACCCAAGACAACAACAGCGCCCCCCGAAACAACAACCACAGCTACCGAAACAACAACAACGCCCCCCGAAATAACAACCACAGCTGCCGAAACATCAACCACAGCACCCCCCGAAACAACAAACACGGCACCCGAAACAACAACCACAGCACCCATAACAACAACCATGGCACCCGAAACAACAACCGCTGCACCTGAAACAACAACCACTGTTGCAGAAACAACAACACTGCCCCCCGAAACAACAACCGCGCCCCCCGAAACAACAACCAGACCACCTGAAACAACAACCGCACTCACCGAAACAACAACCACTGCACCCGAAACAACAACCACTGCACCCGACACAACAACCACAGCAGCAGAAACAACAACCCACAGCACTCGAAAGAACCACGGCACCCAAAACAACAACCACAGCAGCAGAAACAACAACCACAGCACTCGAAACAACAACCACAGCAGCTGAAACAACAACTCTTGGACCCGAAACAACAACCACACCACCCGAAACAACAACAGCGCCCCACGAAATAACAACCACTGCAGCCGAAACAACAACCACGGCACCCGAAACAGCAACCACAGCACCCGAAACAACAACAGCGCCCCCTGAAACAACAACAATGACACCCCAAACAACAACCATGACACCCCAAAACACAACCATTGCAGTTGAAACAACCATTGCAGCTGAAAACACAGCAACAGCGCCCCCCGAAACAACAACCACCACACCTGAAACAACAACCACTGCAGCCGAAACAACAACCACACCACCCGAAACACAACACCCGAAACAGCGCCCCACGAAACAACAATTACGGTACCCGAAACAACAGCGCCCCACGAAACAACAACCACGGTACCCGAAACAACAACTATGACACCGGAAACACCAACCACTGCAGCCGAAACAACAACCACTCCAGCCGAAACAACAACCACACCACCCGAAACAACAACCACAGCACCCGCAACAAGAACCACAGCAGCAGAAACAACAACAGCGCCCCCCGAAACAACAAACACTGCACCCGAAAAAACAACCACAGCACCCGTAACAACAACCATGGCACCCGAAACAACAACTGCTGCACCTGAAACAACAACCGCGCCCCATGAAACAACAACCACTACACCCGAAATAACAACCACAGCACCCGAAACAACAACCACACCACCTGAAACAACAACAGCGCCCCCCGAAATAACAACCACAGCTGCCGAAACAACAACCACAGCACCTGTAACAACAACAGTGCCCCCCGAAACAACAACCACAGCAGCTAAAACAACAACTCTTGGACCCGAAACAACAACCACAGTACTCGAAACAACAACCATAGCAGCTAAAACAACAACTCTTGGACCCGAAAAAACCACAGCAGCTGAAACAACAACTCTTGGACCCGAAACAACAACCACACCACCTGAAACAACAACAGCGGCCCCTGAAACAACAACCATGACACCCCGAAACAAACAACCATGACACCCCAAAAAACAACATTGCAGTTGAAACAACAACCATTGCAGCTGAAAACACAGCAACAGCGCCCCCCCGAAACAACAACCACGGCCGCCGAAACAACAACCAGTGCACCCAAGACAACAACAGCGCCCCCCGAAACAACAACCACAGCTGCCGAAACAACAACAACGCCCCCCGAAATAACAACCACAGCTGCCGAAACAACAAATACAGCCCCCCCCCGAAACAACAAACACGGCACCCGAAACAACAACCACAGCACCCGTAACAACAACCATGGCACCCGAAACAACAACCGCTGCACCTGAAACAACCACTGTGGCTGAAACAACAACACTGATCCCCGAAACAACAACCGCGCCCCCCCAAACAACAACCAGACCACCTGAAACAACAACCCCCGCCCCCCGAAACAACAACCACTGCACCCGACACAACAACCACAGCAGCAGAAACAACTCTTGGACCCGAAACAACGACCACACCACCCGAAACAACAACGGCGCCCCACGAAATAACAATCACTGCAGCCGAAACAACAACCACGGCACCCAAAAAACAACCACAGCACCCGAAACAACAACAGCGCCCCCTGAAACAACAGCCATGACACCCCAAAACACAACAATTGCAGTTGAAACAACCATTGCAGCTGAAAACACAGCAAACAGCGCCCCCCGAAAAAACAACCACGACATCTGAAACAACAACCACTGCAGCCGAAACAACAACCACACCACCCGAAACAACAACACCCGAAACAGCGCCCCACGAAACAACAACCACGGTACCCGAAACAACAACTACGACACCTGAAACACCAACCATTGCAGCCGAAACAACAACCACAGCACCCGAAACAACAACCACACCACCCGAAACAATAACACCCGAAACAGCGCCCCACGAAACAACAACTACGGTACCCGAAACAACAACAGCTCCCCCCGAAACAACAACCACAGCACCCGAAACAACAACCACAGCACCCAAAACAACAACCGCGCCCCCCGAAACAACAACCACTACACCTGAAACAACAACATCGCCTCCCGAAACAACAACCACACCACCTGAAACAACAAACGGCGCCCCCCGAAACAACAACCACTACACCCGAAACAACAACCACAGCACCCGAAAAAACAACCACAGCACCCGAAACAACAACAGTGCCCCCTGAAACAACAACCATGACACCTGAAACAACAACCACTGCAGCTGAAACAACAACCACACCACCCGAAACAACAACACCCGAAACAGCGCCCCACGAAACAACAACTACGGTACCCAAAACAACAGTGCCCCACGAAACAACAACCACGGTACCCGAAACACAACTACGACACCTGAAACACCAACCACTGCAGCCGAAACAACAACCACTCCAGCCGAAACAACAACCACACCACCCGAAACAACAACAGCTCCCCCCGAAACAACAACCACAGCACCCGCAACAACAACCACAGCACCCAAAACAACAACCGCGCCCCCCGAAACAACAAACACTGCACCAGAAACAACAACCACTACACCCGAAAAAAACAACCACAGCACCCGAAACAACAACAGCGCCCCCTGAAACAACAACCATGACACCTGAAACAACAACCACTGCAGCCGAAACAACAACCACACCACCCGAAACAACAACACCCGAAACAGCGCCCCACGAAACAACAACTACGGTACCCGAAACAACAGCGCCCCACGAAACAACAACCACGGTACCCGAAACAACAACTACGACACCTGAAACACCAACCACTGCAGCCGAAACAACAACCACTCCAGCCAAAACAACAACCACACCACCCGAAACAACAACAGCTCCCCCTGAAACAACAACCACAGCACCCGTAACAACAACCATGGCACCCGAAACAACAACTGCTGCACCTGAAACAACAACCACTGTGGCCGAAACAACATCGCCTCCCGAAACAACAACGACACCACCTGAAACAACAACCGCGCCCCCCGAAACAACAACCACTACACCCGAAACAACAACCACAGCACCCGAAACAACAACCACACCACCTGAAACAACAACATTGCCTCCCGAAACAACAACCACACCACCTGAAACAACAACAGCGCCCCCCCAAAACAACAACCACTACACCCGAAACAACAACCACAGCACCCGAAACAAAAACCACAGCACCCAAAACAACAACCGCGCCCCCCGAAACAACAAACACTACACCCGAAACAACAACCACAGCACCCGAAACAACAACCTCGCCTCCCAAAACAACAACCACACCACCTGAAACAACAACCGCGCCCCCCAAAACAACAACCACTACACCCGAAACAACAACCACAGCACCTGAAACAACAACAGCGCTCCCAGAAACAACAACCATGACACCCCAAACAACAACCATAACACCCCAAAACACAACAATTGCAGTTGAAACAACCATTGGAGCTGAAAACACAGCAACAGCGCCCCCCGAAACAACAACCACGACACCTGAAACAACAACCACTACAGCCGAAACAACAACCACACCACCCGAAACAACAACACCCAAAACAGCGCCCCACGAAACAACAACCACGGTACCCGAAACAACAGCGCCCCACGAAACAACAACCACAGCACCCAAAACAACAACAGCACCCCCCGGAACAACAACCAAGGCACCCGAAACAACTACTGTAGCTGAAACAACAACAGTGCCCCCCGAAACAACAACCACTGTGGCCGAAACAACAACCACATTACTCGAAACAACAACAGCGCACCCCAAAACACCAACCACAGCACCCGAAACACCAACCACGGCAGCAGTAACAACAACCACAGCACCCAAAACAACAACCACAGCCCTCGAAACAACAATCACGGCCCCCGAAACAACAACTACTGCACCCGAAACAACAACCACAATTACAGACAGAACAACCACGACACCTGAAAGAACTACGGCCCTCGAAACGACAACCACGGCACCTGAAACAACAACCACAGCTGCTGAAACATCAACCACAGCACCCGAAACAACCACAGTGCCTCCCGAAACAACAGCCACGGCACCCAAAACAACAATGACAGCACCTGAAACAACAACCGCAGCTGCAGAAACAACTACTCTTGTAGCCGAAACACCAACCACTGCACCCGAAACAACAACCACTGCTGCCAAAACAACAACCACAGCGCCCCCCAAAATAACAACCACGGCACCTGAAACAACAACCACAGGAGCAGGAACAACAACCACTGCAGCCGAAACAAGTACAGCACCTGAAACAACAACCACTGCAGCTGAAACAACAACCACAGCACCCGAAACAACAACCACGGCCCCCGAAACAACAACCACAGCTGCAGTAACAACAACCTCTGCAGCCGAAACAACCATGGCACCTGAAAGAACACCCACAACACCCGAAACGACAACCACTGCACCCAAAACAACAACTACCGCACCCAAAACAAGCACGACAGCTGCAGAAGCAACAACCACAACTGCAGAAACAACCACTGCACCTGAAACAACACCCACAGTACCCGAAACAACACCCACAGCTTCCAAAACAACAATCACATCAGATCAAACACCAAGCACAGCTGCTCCAACAACAGTCACAGCTGCTGAAACTACTATCACCGTAATTCCAAATTCAACAGCTACTGCAACAATAACAAACACAGCTGCTACAACAACAACCACGATAGCTCAAACCCAAACTACAACCGCACTTCCAACAACAGCCACAGTTGGCCCAACCATAGCAACAGCTGTGCCAACAACAACCCCATTTGTTCTATCACCAACCACAGCTGCTTTGACAACAACAAAGCATTTGCAATTTCGATCTGTTGGAGAGACATTTACAGATAACTTGCTGAATTCATCATCTATAATGTTCAAAACTCGAGCCACACTGATAGTGACAACAGTAAGTATTGTTCCTGGAGTTAAGCAATACTTAAATTATGTAATCACTTAAGCATAAAAAGAGACTGAGTGTATGTGTGTGTTTCTGCAGCTTGAACCTTTCTACAAAGGAACATTTCCTTCATTTCGCTCATTAAGTGTGACTCAATTCAGGTTGCTTATTTTATATATACTCATGGAATTTCATAAACATTATATAATATATAATAACTTAATGAAAATAAATAATGATGTGGGTTATTATTTTGTAGAAATGGATCAATCATCAATGACGTTAACATTGACTTTGCATCTACATCAGTCCCTAATAACACTCAGATTGGAAATGTTTTGATCAATGCAGCACAAAACATAACAGCCTTCAACATTACCACAGACTCTGTTGTTGTTAGTGACATAGGTGAGCAATATTGATATCATATTTGTTAATATCATATTAACAATTTCATGATCTCAGAAACTTTTCTAAAGCAATGCTTTGTTTCCTTTTCTTGGAATTCTTTTACAGCAACAACTGCACCCCCCTCTGTCAATACTGCTGTCGCTACGAGTGCAACTGCAGCTGTTACAATAACAACAATGTCAATAACAACAACAATGACTGATGCTCTAACAGCCACAACTGCTCCAATAACTACAGCTGTCGCAACAACAACCACAGCTGCTTCCACAACTATAATTACAGCTGCTGCAACATTAACTACAACAACAGCAGGTCCAAAACCTGCCACAGTTACTGCAACAACGACCACAGCAGCTCCAACAAGTACAGCAGCTCTAACAACAGCCACAGCTACTACAATTACAACACCTGCTCCAAGAACTACAACAGCTGCTGCAACTACAACCATAGCTGCTCCATCAACTCCAACAGCTGCTTCAACAAAAACCACAGCTGCTCCAACAAGCACTGCTGCTGGAACATTTAGAACAGCTGCTCTAACAGCCACAACTGCTCCAATAACCACAGCTGCCACAACAATAACCACAGCTGCTTCCACAACAATAATCACAGCTACTGCAACATTAACTACAGCAGCAGGTCCAACAACTACCACAGTTACTGCAACGACAACCACAGCAGCTGCAAAAAGTACAACAGCAGCTCCAACATCTACAACTGCTGCTCCAACAAAAACCACAGCTTCTCCAACAACAAGCATTGCTGCTCCAACAAAAACCACAGCTTCTCCAACAACAAGCACTGCTGCTGCTACAAAAACCACAGCTTCTCCAACAAGCACTGCTGCTGCAACAAAAACCACAGCTGCTCCAACAAGCACTGCTGCTGCAACAAAAACCGCATCTGCTACAACAAGCACTGCTGCTGCAACAAAAACCACAGCTGCTCCAACAAGCACTGCTGCTGCAACAAAAACCACAGCTGCTCCAACAAGCACTGCTGCTACAACAAAAACAACAGAAAGAAGGACTACTTCAACAACAACAGCTGCTCCCATACCAGTTGTTTTTCTTGCCGCAGTTGTGGTCAGACCCTATCAACCTGAGCTTGCTGATAAAAACAGTCCACAATTTAAGAAGCTAGAGGCAGAAGTGATACAAGTGGTGAGAAAAATACTGAAAAACCCTTGTGTTTATGAAATTAAATTGCAACTGTTTACCACTACATTTGAATTAATGTAAATTGCTTTAATTGCTTTCTTCCCACAGTATGATATCATCTATCAAGCACGATATGGCGCACTTTTCATACGTGTTATTGTCATAGCATTTAGGTGAGATTTTAAATAGATGTTTTTGTGTTTTTAATATTAACAATAATCTTACTTATTGACAATAATGACAAAAAGAACAACATTCATGCAAAGGTATTAATGTTGATTAAGATACTTTTGCTTTAAAAAAAATTAGACCTGCTGCAACGAGAACACGTGAGTCCAACACTGAAGTAGAGGTACAGCTTGTGTTTAACGAAACTGCAACGCCTGCAGAAATTCCAAAGGCTGCAGATGTTGCACAAACCTTAATAGAGGCTGTAACTAATTCCAACAATACTTTCAACTTCACTGTTGAAACCACATCAGTCCAAGCATTCACAATAATCCGTAAGTAAATTGTCACTCTTGAAGCATTTTTTTACAGCAAGGAAATAAACCCATTGATATATATACTACATATATTATATAATCTATTAGTCTTTGTGGTATGAATGTCTGTTGTCTCAAATAACACAGGTCATATTTAGTGTGCTAAACATCAATAAAAGTACTTTAAATGACATTTACCATGCATAAAATAACATATTTTTAGCATGTTTTGTGTTTTATTAAATATAAAGTCCTTTTAAAAATAATTTTTTACTTTGTTTTCTTTTACAGCAACAGTTGCAGTCCCCACGGTCAATACTACTGATGTTGTAAACACAACTATTGCTGCTACAAATACAACTGGAGGTGTGATATTTACAGCTACCAATGCCACAGTTACAGTTGCTTTAAATACATCGGTGAACACTCCAACACCAATGATGACTCCAGCTACAAACACAACCACAGTGACTCCAACAACCACCAAATTTGCAATAACTACAACTGCCGAGTCAGTTACAACAAAGCAGTTGCAATTTCGATCTGTTGGAGAGACATTTACTGTTGACTTGCTGAATTCATCATCTACAGCATTCAAAATTCGAGCCAATTTGACAATGACAACTGTAAGTATTGTATCAGAAATCAAGCAATACTTACCGTATTTTGCGGACCATAAGGCGCACCGCATTATAAGGCGCAATATCAATGAACGGGTCTATTTTCATACATGAGGCGCATCGGGTTATAAGGCGCATGATAAAACATATGTAGAGCGAAACAAAAGCGTCAGGTAAGTCGAACTTTATTCAACTCATTCACAATAACTCAGAATATGGTTCAGTTGTAACAAATACAGAAAAATACACTCACATTTTAAATCATTCATCTTCCACAAATCCATCAAATTCCTCATCTTCAGTGTCTGAGTTGAACAGTTGGGCAATTTCGGCATCAAGCATGCCGGGTTCCCTCTCGACATTATCCAAGTCAGTCTCGTTGTTGTTACTGTTTTGTTTTGGTTACGGCACACAGCAACCATTTAATTGTTAATAAAAGGGCAACTTTTGCTGGCAATATCTCGCCATCTTCTTCAACGTCTTAACAGACACTACAATATATTCTTTATTAATGAGGGTAAGAACAAGTCATTTCTTCATTTTATATATAAGCCCTTCACAAATCCTGTGTACCAGTATATTTACTACGGAACCCCGCAAGGGACATGGGGAAAAAAAAACATGGGAGAAAAAAAAAAAAAGTGGCACTTTTGAGAGATCTTGCAAAAGTTTTGCGAGATCCCGAGTTATTTTTGTGAGATCTCGAGATACTTTTGCGAGATCTCGCAAACGTTTTGTGAGATCCCGAGTTTTGCGAGATCTCGCAAAACTTTTTAATATTAGGACTATACCTGTCAAGTTTTGTATTTAAAAATACAAAAATAGAAATAGAGGTCACTATATGACGTCATCGCCTAATTTGCATAATTGTTTATTTGGATGTACTGTAGTTGTAATCGAGGCTGCAGAAGAGAAGAAAAACATCTCTGGAGAGACAAAAAGTGAAGAAAAAAAACCCCATAAATATGTTTAGAACTACAAATAAACTTTATGAAATAACTTAATAACTTTAATGCTTTGTCTAGACCCACATTACATAGATCTATTTTGTCCCGTATTGTTTAATGTTAGAATATCAAATTTAATGAAAACACTGTGGGGTGAGACTGCTATCTACGTTCAACCCTCCTCCTTTATCTCGGCCACTGTTGTCAGCTTGTGTAAGAAAACTCGCTGTCGACTGTCTCAAAGGCTGATAAAGGCTGAAGCGAGGACCGGGGATGGGAGCGGAGGGAACAGGTGGGCAGGCTCAGTGTTTAAGTGAAGGTTCGAGGGTTGGAGGGTGGAGTTGAACTGAGGTCTGGGCGATGCCAAAGCATAAGAAGGGACGCAGTAAGAAGGCTGTGTGTACACAAAACATGGTGACAGCGGAGGATTTCACTGTCGCTTTATGGGACAAAAAAAAAAACGCTTAACTTTATTTACACTGCTAAACTAAACCGGAGACATGTCACCGAACTCTGTGAAAAGGGCACACTGAGGTCCAGTTGTTTTTACAGGGTTGTTCCGGCTGTCAGCATGAACCTAGTGATAGTGACAATTCAGTTTGGAGCGGCACACGAATGCCTTAAAAAATCTGAAAATTGAAAACTGAAAATACGTGAAAAATACTGGAAAATAAAATACGGGATGACGCCGGGACAGAGGGGTAAAATACGGGAATTTCCCAGCCAAAACGGGATACTTGACAGGTATGATTAGGACATACGCTTCTGCGTTAATTTTGATGTGGCAGTGTCAGTGAGGATGAAAGGTTTGGTGAGAGACTGCCAGCAAAAGTCGCCTTTATTTATAATTCAGTTTTGTTACTGTTGGCCGTAACCATGCCCAAACTGTACAGGCATGAATGAATGAACCCGGCTGAGTGACTCGCTCTCACACCATCACTGCTTCACTCGACCTGCACCCCCGGCTGAGAGAAGAAGGGGGACAAGATATCACAAAAGTTTTGTGAATTCTCGCAAAACTTTTGCAAGATATCACAAAAATAACTCGGGATCTCGCAAAACCTTTGCGAGATCTCGCAAAAGTATCTTGGGATCTCGCAAAAGTCCCACTTTTTTTTGTTTTCTCCCATGTTTTTTTTTTTTCCATGTCCCTTGCGGGGTTCCGTAATTTACCAATATAAGCAAAGTTAAAAAAAAAAAAAGTAAATCCCTTTTGACACAACACCGGAAACCTGAAAACTCCGCTGTTCGTACTGCGTCCCTTTATACGCTGTGGCATCGCCCGGACCTCTCTTTGGCACCGAGGGGGACAGCACACACACCCCCGGACCTCGATTCGTCCTGTAGCTACTTCTAGTGACTTTTGAGACAGTCGACGGTGAGTTTTGTTACATAAAATTTGGCAACAGTGCTGGTCCATCCGCCGATCACCAGATTACGCACAAATATCCGGGCCAGCATAGATGAAAACAGGCCAGGAACATGTTGAATAAAATCCATCATTGTTTTCTGCGGTTTACTGCGTACGGTTTCCATTTTTGGAACAATGCTTCCATTTCTTGCTTTGGCTGCTTTCCACACCTGCTGCGCCGCACTCGCAACTTGTTCCTGTCTAATATCATCAGTAGAGTCATTTTGTGAATTGATGATGGACTATTTTAGAGAATTCAATGAGGCCTTTGAACTGATCTGCCAGACCTGAGGTCATATCGCAATGGTGCAGGGGTGTGGATGCCTCGGCCATCGGCGGTCAGACGGCAGCGCTCAAATTACACAGACCGAGCGACATTTTTTAACTATTTGGAAAGCGTATGCTGGGTGTTACCCCCCTCCCCCTGTTGTACGCTTTGTATGCTCTGGTAAATGTCCATATTTGTTAACGTCCCTTAGTAAAGTCGCACTAAAACATTTTGACAGATTTTTGAGTGCAGTGTACCACATAAAATTGGTTCAAGGTCAGTAAGCAAAACAGGAATTCATACATAAGGCGCACCGGATTATAAGGTTTACTGCCTATTTTTGAGAAAATTTAAGGATTTTACGTGTGCCTTATAGTCCGAAAAATATGGTAAATTAGGCACTCTCTAAAGCAGGGATCCTCAAATCCAGGCCTCGAGGTCTGGTGTCCTGCACCTTTTAGATGTGTCTCTGCTTCAACACACCTGAATCAAATATAGAAGTCATTAGCAGGACTCTGGAGAACTTGACTGCATACTGAGGAGGTAATTCAGCCATTTGATTCAGGTATGTTGGATCAGGGACACATCTAAAAGCTGCAGGACACCAGACCTCGAGGCCTCGATCCCTGCACTAAAGCATACAAACTCACAAAATGTGTGTGTGTGTGTGTGTCTGCAGCTTGAACCTATCTACAAAGGATTTTTTCCTTCATTTCGCTCATTAAGTGTGACTGAATTCAGGTAACTTATTTTTCATATACTGATATAATTTCATAAATATCTGATAATATCTAATAACATAATAACAAAAATAAAATAATGTTTTGGGTTATTCCTTTTTCAGAAACGGATCAATCATCAGTGTCGTTAACATTCAGTTTGCATCTACATCAGTCCCAAATAACACTCAGATTAAAAACGTGTTGATCAGTGCAGCATCAAACATAACGGCCTTCAACATTACCACCAGCTCTGTTGTTGTCAGTGACATAGGTAAGCAATATTAATACTACCATATTAAAAAAAATCATAATCTCTCAGAACCTTTGCTAAACCAATGCCTTGTTTCCTTTTCTTGGCATTATTTTACAGCAACAACTGCCCCCTCCACTGTTGGTACTACTGCTGTTACAAATACAACTGGAGGTGTGACATTCTCACCTACCAGTACTACAAATACAGTGGCTCCAACTACAGCTGTGAATACTCCAATAAAGATGACGACTGCAGCTACAAATGCAACCACAGTGACTCTTACAACCACCACAGCTGTAACAACTACAACTACTGAACCAATAACAGAACTACTGCTACAATTCAAATCAAATGAAATATTTATACAAGACTTGACCAATTTGACATCTACGGCATTTAAAAATCGAAGCACACTGATAGTGACAACAGTAAGTATACATTCTAATTAATTGGAAACATTTTAAAAGATGCTACAGTATCACAGTATAAGTGCAATATGCCACATTTCTTTTTAGTTTGTCAGCCTCTTTATAAATGATTATAATTTTTCATTGTCATATGCAGTGTATCACAAAAGTGAGTACACCCCTCACATGTCTGCATATATTTAAGTATATTTTTTCATGGGACATGTCGGGTCATGGTTTCGGCTCTCCTCCTCTGCCCCTCTTACCAGGCGGAGGTGAGACCCATGGAAGCGAGTGCACCTTGGTGGTAACTTCACACTTTACAAAAACTCACTGGAGATGAGCAGGTTTTGTTTCCAGGATTTATTGAAGCACAAAGTTAAACAAAGTACCAGAAAGCAAAAAGCCCTCCCGAGAGTGAGTGCCTATGGAGCCGTTACAAAGGTGGTAGAGGAAGAGCAAAAAAAGTAGAAGTCCAGAATTTAACAGAGTATAAGAAAGCAAAGAAGCCCTCTTGGGAGTAAGTGCCTTGGAGCCGCTGCAAACGGGAGAGAGAGGAAGAGCAAAGAAGAGCGCTCCCTCCCAACTTTACCACGGCCCTTTATAGCCCAATCTCACACCTCCTCCTGCTGTAAATCAGGAGGAGGGGGCATATTAAGATGCTCTTCACACAACAGTTCCATGACCTGGTCTCGGTGGCTAGCATGACAAATAACTTTCCCACGTGAAAACACCTCCCACCTGGGCACTGCCTCGGCCTTCTATCCATATTTTCACATTACTTGGAACACTTTTGGGGCGGTCTTATCTCGATTCACACATTTACTCCCTTCAGCAGCCCAGGTGCGCCTCCAACCCCCCTTTCCAAGACACACTCCCTGCTACTTGACCTTCCCTCTGGCTTGCTGGGTCAAAAGTGCACTGTGTACACAGGTAAACTTCTAAAAAGGGCCGGGAGCAGTACTACTAGTGGAAAAAACCCACGGCCTTGGGCAGAGCAGGCCTCAGTCCTCTCCACTCACCTAAGACATGCAATGTTCCAGTGTGTGAGTGACAATATATGTGACAAATAATATATAATGTGACCATTAATTCAGATTAATATAGGTACTAATAAATGATATAGTAAAATACCAATATCAGATGATAAAAATATCCGACAGACAACACTGACAAAATGACACTTTGACACAATGAAAAGTAGTCTGTGTGCAGCTTATATAACAGTCTTCATGTAGCGCAACAATTCGTCTTTTAAGATCCTCAGAGAGTTCTTTGCCATGAGGTGCCATGTTGGAACTTTCAGTGACCAGTATGACAGTGTGAGAGCTGTACTACAAAATTGAACACACCTACTCCCTATGCACACCTGAGACCTAGTAACACTAATGAGTCACATGACTCATTAGTCATGTGACTTTATTAGGGCCCAAGCACAGGTTGTGCTTGGGCCCCAAGTAGGCGCTTTTCCAGTCACCCTCATATATACCTTTTCGGAAACCATTCGCCCTGACCCACGTCCCCATGGGGTCCATTGTCAATTGCGGCCACATCCCACGTGACCTGGACCTTTTATGTGCTTTTTTGGGCTTACTGCCTTATGATTACAATTGGCTCCTTGCTGATCCCTCGGGCCTAATAAATTTCCTATCATAGTTTAATACGATTACACAGGAGTCAGCAAGTGAAAATTGAAAATTATTTATATGATCACAACAGTATAAACAAATGTGCAAGCACATTTTATTCTGTAAGTTAAAAAGTTTATTTATTCTGCAAATTCCTCTTAGAGTTTCTCTTAGCATTTGAGTCCTGGTTTTAATTTTTCTAAAAAAAAAAAAAATTACATTGAAATACAACAGATTCAATATTTCAGTAAAAAATGGAAACTGCATGAACAATAAACAAAACTGTATGATTACATAAGGAATATTTTATCATAAATACAATGTTTATTTGGGAAGTAAGGAAGCACAAACCCTATAAATATTACACATATATTGACAAAATGTGTGTGTGTGTGTGTGTGTGTCTGTGTGTGTGTGTGTGTGTGTGTGTGTGTGTGTGTGTGTGTGTGTGTGTTTGTGTTTGCAGCTTGGATCCTTTTACAGCAGAGCATTTTCTTCATTCGTTCACTGAGAGTAATTTTTTCAGGTAATTGTTTTTCTATATACAGATGGAATTTTACAAATATTTATAAAACATAAAAATAAAACATTGTTTTGGGTTATTCCTTTTACAGTCCTGGATCAATTATCAACAACATGGCAATTGGATTTTCATCTTCATCGGTTCCTAATCCAAGTGAGATTGGAAAGGTTTTGATCAATGCAGCCTCCAACATAACAGCCTTCAACATTAACACCACCTCTGTGTCTGTGAATGGCACACGTAAGAAATATTTAATACTATCATATTAAACATAATAAATGATAGAACTGTTTGTTAAAGCAATGCTTTTTTCTTTTTCTCAACATCTGCAGAAGTGTCACATGCAGTTAGCCACAAGATCAGTCTCCTCACTGCATCCTGCATGGTGCTGCTGTCATGGCTGCTGTCAGGCCAGCAATAATATCTGTGCTGCTGCTCTTCTTAAATCACTTTAGAAATGTCTGCTGTGACTGGGTATGAAAAGGACTTTGTTCCCAATGGAAAATCAAGAAGATCTTCTGGTAGAGAGCAATCATAGTATGACTTAGAAGGAACTATGCTAAAATTAACCTTTGTGTTATCAATTGATTTTTACATGATTTTTGACAAATTAGACATTGATTATCAATGTGTAATACAAGTCCTGTGATACAGTCATATTCTAAGTTGGATCTATTAATTAAATCTAGTTTAAATCCATAGAGCATCTCCTGAGCTTGTGATTCTGACTGAAATGGATGAAAGTAATATTTAGAAACAACTAGATATTAAATTTAAAGTTGCACATTATTACTGAAGGATAACTGCAAAAGCACATAACTCATATCCTAAATATAACTTTTAATCATTTTCCTGTTGAATATTCCTCGGTTCACGTCCATGAAAGAAAGAACCCATTCCAGTGAAAGAGTAACATGTTTAATTATTAATGAATAGCACCAGGTCAGATTGTGTGAAATGAATAAATGTGATGTGATCTCCGCACCACACTGCACCGCACCGCACCACACCACACCCCTTACCCCCACAGCTTCTCCAACAAACTGGATGCAGCTGGACTGTGGCATTCCTGAAATATAAGCTGCATGGATATGTATGATCATATTGTGTGTGACTGCTCCTATATTTTGTTTACCTGTAGGAAGAAATACTAATAATACAAAATGATTAGTATTTTCAGATAAAAAAAAAACATAAAAACATTAAACACGTTAAAAACACAACAAATATCTCCCCCAATTGCCTCTGGAGCTTGAGGCCCCGTTTACACGATGCCGTTTCGACTGGAAACGGTGTCATTTTGATGCATTTCAGCCTTCCGTTTACACGATAGCGTTTCAGAAACGATCTGTGTTTACACAATGACATGTGAAACAATGAAAACGATGTAGTTCCCATGCCAGGCCACAAGTTGGCGTTGGTTTTCTCTTTGCAAAGTTTGTTTACACAAGACACAAGCCACAATACAAAGCGCCTTGAGGCGCTTTGTATTGTGGGTAAAGACCCTACAATAATACAGAGAAAACCCAACAGTCAAAACGACCCCCTATGAGCAAGCACTTGGCGACAGTGGAAAGGAAAAACTCCCTTTTAACAGGAAGAAACCTCCAGCAGAACCAGGCTCAGGGAGGGGCAGTCATCTGCCGCGACCGGTTGGGCTGAGGGGAGAGAAAGACATGCTGTGGAAGAGAGCCAGAGATTAATATCAATTAATGATTAAATGCAGAGTGGAGTATAAACAAAGTAAATAAGGTGAATGAGAAACAGTGCATTATGTGAACCCCCCAGCAGACTAGGCCTATAGCAGCATAACTATGGGATGGTTCAGGGTCACCTGATCCAGCCTTAACTATAAGCTTTATCATAAAGGAAAGTTTTAAGCCTAATCTTAAAAACAGAGAGGGTGTCTGTCTCCCGAATCCAAGCTGGAAGCTGGTTCCACAGAAGAGGCGCCTGAAAGCTGAAGGCTCTGCCTCCCATTCTACTCTTAAGTATCCTAGGAACCACAAGTAAGCCAGCAGTCTGAGAGCGAAGTGCTCTGTTGGGGTGATATGGTACTATGAGGTCTTTGAGATAAGATGGTGCCTGATTATTCAAGACCTTGTATGTGAGGAGAAGAATTTTAAATTCTATTCTAGATTTAACAGGGAGCCAATGAAGAGAAGCCAATATGGGAGAAATATGCTCTCTCTTTCTAGTCCCTGTCAGTACTCTAGCTGCAGCATTTTGGATCAGCTGAAGGCTTTTCAGGGAGCTTTTAGGACAGCCTGATAATAATGAATTACAATAGTCCAGCCTAGAAGTAATAAATGCATGAATGAGCTTTTCAGCATCACTCTGAGAAAGGATGTTTCTAATTTTAGAAATATTGCGCAAATGCAAAAAAGCGGTCCTACATATTTTTTTAATATGTGCATTGAAGGACATATCCTGGTCAAAAATGACTCCAAGATTTCTCACAGTGTTACTGGAGGCCAAAGTAATGCCATCCAGAGTAAGTATCTGGTTAGACACCATGTTTCTAAGATTTGTGGGGCCGAGAACAAGAATTTCAGTTTTATCTGAATTTAGAAGCAGGAAATTAGAGGTCATCCAGGCCTTAATATCTTTAAGACATTCCTGCAGTTTAATTAATTGATGTGTGTCATCTGGCTTCATTGATAGGTAAAGCTGAGTATCATCTGCATAACAATGAAAATTGATGCAGTGCTTTCTAATAATACTGCCTAAGGGAAGCATGTATAATGTAAATAAAATTGGTCCTAGCACAGAACCCTGTGGAACTCCATAATTAACCTTAGTGTGTGAAGAAGACTCCCCATTTACATGAACAAATTGGAGTCTATGAGATAAATATGATTCAAACCACTGCAGTGCAGTACCTTTAATACCTATAGCAAGCTCTAATCTCTGTAATAAAATGTTATGGTCAACAGTATCAAAAGCTGCACTGAGGTCCAACAGGACAAGAACAGAGATGAGTCCACTGTCAGAGGCTGTGAGAAGATCATTGGTAACCTTCACTAATGCTGTTTCTGTACTGTGATGAATTCTGAAACCTGACTGAAGCTCTTCAAATAAACCGTTCCTCTGCAGATGATCAGTTAGCTGTTTTACAACTACTCTTTCAAGAATCTTTGAGAGAAAAGGAAGGTTGGAGATTGGCCTATAATTAGCTAAGACAGCTGGGTCAAGTGATGGCTTTTTAAGCAGAGGTTTAATTACAGCCACCTTGAAGGTCTGTGGTACATAGCCAACTAATAAAGACTGATTGATCATTTTTAAGATTGAAGCATCAATAATTGGAAAGACTTCTTTGAACAGTCTAGTAGGAATGGGATCTAATAAACATGTTGCTGGTTTGGAGGAAGTAACTATTGAAGTTAACTCTGAAAGATCAACTGGAGCAAAAGAGTCTAAACAAATACAGTACCAGCAGTGCTGAAAGCAGCCGAACATGAAGAATAATCTTTGAGATGGTTATGAATAATTTTTTCTCTAATGTCTAAAATTTTATTTGTAAAGAAATCCATGAAGTCACTACTAGTTAACGTGAAAGGAATACTCGGCTCTACAGAGCTCTGACTCTATGTCAGCCTGGCTACAGTGCAGTGGACTATGTTCAATGAACCTGAGGCCCTTTTGGATTGGAATGAACAATCTAAGTGAAATGTACTAATTACAGAGTTTCAGTAAATGACAATGCTTAGTTTAAGCAATCATTCACCACCCATTTATGTAACTCAGCTTGTTAAGTAAGCACTACTCAATTACCAGTTGAACTAAATTGTATGTTCTGATTGACCAAACTTATCTTTTATAGTCCTTAAAAATCAACTCACTTGCTACTGACACAGGGAGAACATGTAAACTCCACAGAGCAAGATCCAGGCCAAGGTGGAATCAAACCCAGCCCTTCCAGAAGTTGTTCTATCTGTGAGGCAACATTGCTAACCACCACGCCACCATGCTGCTGCTCAGCAACTAAGTTTGTTAAAACCAGGGCAAACTAGATTTTTAGCAGGTGCAAAACCTGATGATAATTACAATAAGATAGACCATTATAAAGTACAGTCTACTCAGAATTAATAATTAATGTCACAAAATGACATGTTTAAATAAACTAATATAAACAATATAATGTTTATATAAACTGTGATATAAACTCAGTTTATTTCAGTTGGAGCTGTTGATTAGACTTAAAACACAATTACAATAACAAAGGACATAAAACAGCTCAGAACGAACAAGTAATATTCACATACTAGGCAATTTTAAGTAATATGAACTCAATAATTTTAAGTCAAATCAAAATCTGGGTTTACAGTGGAGGGTGTAGTGAAGAGAATGCATATGTGTGTATGTTTGTATGTATGTTTTGCTTATTTTAGGGTTAGGGTTTTGTACAGCACTTTGACCACCTTTACTGTATGAAAAGTGATACATACTGTGCTGCCTTTATGCAGCTTCTCATTTTATTTTCACATAAAGTTAGTACTGTTGTGGTTAATTTCAGTAAAGAATATGTTTGAATATGTTTTGTAGTCTTTTCTGGGATTTGTGATTTTATTTTGAAATCTGATCGCCGGATGACATCACATCCGGGAGGTCACTTGGGGTTTCTCTTCCTGGTTGATCACATTGGACATGGCAAGCATGCATACATGCTCTGAAGGTTATCCGTTGCCATCTACTTGGGAAAATGTTAAAGAGGCAATGCCGTAAGTTGAAATACATTCTGTTAAGTGTTGAGAATATATATTTTTGTATATTGTTGAATTTAGAAGACATTTTTATTTTGTTATGGGCAGACCTAGTGCATGCTTCTTAATGCTACTAATATGGATATACTTTATGCTAAAGGCTATGTATAGAGCTATTTGTGGTTGGATATTTTCAAGCCAAATATTTTGTACTGTTTGTTTGCAGTTTTCACCGAAAAGTTAATGAAGGAATTCGACAGTAAATGGTCAAACTTGCTTCGACTCCGTCTTCATTGACTGTGGTTTAACTTGGTGTTTAGTCAGAGTTTCGACACACTGCACAAGAACATCATACATACATAAAGTTTTTATTAATTGATTGATTCAGTATTACTACTATTATTATTATTACCATAATAACAACCAAATATTTTATAGTACTGACTACAATATCTGCTGGTAACACTCACAGGAAAAGGGTGTAGTCCAAGAGTGATTCACATTATACACATAAACAACTACTATGGTTTCCTGATACAAACATAAACAAAAGAAATACATATACATTTGAAAACATACTTCATAACTATTTATAAAAACCAAATTTTTGAAGGTTTCATAAAGTTGATAAATATTTGTGAAATGTTGCTTAACCATTTGTGATTAAATAAAGAATGGATACCTTAATTCACTAAAATGTGTGCATGTTGTAAATAAATCACAAACATTGCACATTAAACATTCTCCTGATCTGTCTCCATCTGGATTGCAAAAGTCCTTAGACAAATCTTTTTTTTTTAAATTACAGTGAACTGCTTTTTGTAATAAGCAGCACAACTAAGAATGAGGAAAAACAGAAAGGTTGATAGAAGACAACAATTTTGCCAGGAGAGGATGTCTCAGCAAATTTACCCAAAGTTCAGACTGCAAAGCTCAGAGAAAGGCTTGAGTTAACATGTTAAATGTTAAATTCATGATAGAACAATTAGAAACAGGAGTGAAAGCCCAACCCTTTTGTGTAAACTCTAAATTTTTGTATGGTTTTAGATTCTGTAATCTAAGTGAGGCACACTGACTGCAGAACAACTATATGAACAGCAGCTGGCGCAACTCGCTTGCTACTGATTTCTCCCTGCGTGTACTATGCGTGTACTATGTTACACAAGCATAATGACATTATTAAGACAGAAGGCTGCGTCACTTGTTTGTTCAAGGGTTTTTGTAATTAAAGCATTTCTTTACATTGCTAAATAGTTTGTTAGGATTTTTTAAGCAATCCCATTACCTTACCTTACCTTACCTGGTTAATTCTTGCTAACTTTAAGTTATATTTTAATGGGTGTTGGCTCTGAGTATCTCTTTAACTACTCCCCTCCTGCTGTACCTGAACCAACTGTCTGACACTCCGATTCATTTCCTCATTCATAAAGACACTGCAAAGCGATCAGAGGAGCGAATTCATCTGCAGACATTTATGTTTCTACAGGCACTGAAATCCCAGTTAGACGTTAGTTCGTTATTTTTGTACATAACATGAAGCTTTTACAGTCGTTCACTCATTAACAGGCTGTAAGGACGGAGACAGCGATGATATCACGGATTTATAATGAGCACAGCTGCAGCTGTCAGACTGTCAGTCAGTTCCTCTGAAACATTTACTGTAGTTACTGTAGCATCACTGTTACATCACACTGATCTGGATGAAGCTTTAGACACAGAACACACTTTGGATGGAAAATGTCCAGATCTTAGAGATGATGTGAATGTCTGGGTGAAGATGAGGACAAGTGCAGAAACATCTTCCCAGGCCATCCCTGAGCAAATTATTCTTCAGAGTGGACTCCTGCAGTACACGAGTCAAAAGTCACTCCCATAAACAGGTGCTGAATTACCTCAAAAGTGTACTTCAAGTCTTTTGGACATTCAAGGTTCAGAATGTACAGCAGTCCCATCAGGTTCACAAAAGCATTGGGGGCATCACACAGGTGACACATGACGAACTTTTCCTCGATTACAATGTCGACATTGTTGTAGGAAGCTGGAAGAGGGTCCCTCTCATCTTCAACCAATAAAATATTCCAGGGAATATTCAGGATCTGTAGGCTTCCTGAAAAACAAAACAAAGGTGCCGGTGTTTATGTAATCCTTTGTCATATCATTCAGCATCCACGGGGCACAGCTGTATGCCTGCCAACAGAGCATACAGATGCACTCAGAATTATATGAGCCCATCAGTCCACAAGTAATTTCAAGTACATATTTTGGTTCCACACTGTGATGCTTGACTTTTACAAGACAGTATTCATTTAATAAAAAACCTTTTTTTTTTTTTTTATATACAAATTAATAATAAATGTAAAGGAAAAATAAAACAAGGAAGCATTACATGATTAAGACAAGTACAACAGAGAAGGGACTTGGCAACATTATATCTACCTTTTTTAGTATTTAGGTTCACCCTCTCTCCTAATTCCCATCCCCTTCACTTCTTTCATTTCCATCTTTCCTCTTCCTCTCTTTCTTCCTCCTGCCTTATCCCTATTAATACATTCTCCTTCTTCCAGCTGTTTCATTTATTGGTCACCACAGTAGATCACCTGCCTCCATCCCACCCTATCCTGAGCATCCTCCTCTGCCATGCCAACCCTCTGCATGTTCTCCTTCCTTGAATCTTCTGAGGTCTTCCTCTTTTTCTCCTGCCTTGCAGCTCCATCTTAAACTTCCTTTGTCCAATATATCCACTATCCCTTCTCTGCATATGTCCAAACCATCTCAGCCTTGCCTCTCTAATCTTGTCTCCAAGCTGCTCAGTTGAAGCAGTTTGGAGACTAAGTTGTTTCCCTCTGATGTCATTATTTCCGATCCTGTACATCCTGGTCACTCCCAATGAAGAGCTGAACATTTTCAACCCAAAGTGGGGTCTTTGACAGTTTCTGGAATGTAATATTGCTGCGCGCCTTGAGATTTAGGGCTCTCAGCAGGAGGCTTTGGTCAGAACAGAAAACTGTAGGGAACTGCCGTGGACTTTCTGTGTCAGTGTTCCCTCAGCTCCCCTCTCTCCTCAGGTCTAGGGCAGGCTTTCATATGTAAAGGAGGTTTCTGTGAGTTATACAAATGCAAATCAAGTACTCACCAGTGGTCACCAGTACTCACCAGTGGTCTATACTTTTAACCATTCATCCCCAACTACCAGGGTCTGAGCTACTTGTTTCTGTTTTTGAAAATCCAAACTTAAAACTTCTGAATACTCTGTTTTTTATTCAACCATACTAAACCCATCACCACTGTGAAAAACATTATTGCATTAGGTTCTGATCATCCTTTTCTAACAGCGTTATAAGTTTGACTCGATAAAGTCAGAACATAAAGTAAAACATCACAGGTTTAGAATAGTATTACCTAACTAGTTGTACACCCCAATAATCAGTTAAAAAACCCAAAGTCTCTGGCATGTAAGCCATAAAATGTTTTTAATTCATAAAAGATACAATAACTTCATACGCCACTATTTTATAATGCACCGTTGTTTTGATCTATGTAAGCTCGACAAGAACTCCTGACAGGTGGAGTTAAATAACATCAGGAGCACAGCTTTTTTTCCTAAAACACTAAGGCCTGTTAGAAGACCCTTTAATCATTAACGATATGTGTTTTCACACACACTGTATACACACAAACTGTATACAGTATACAGTGGCGCAGTGGGTAGGTGCTCGCCTTGCAGCTGGAGGGTTGCTGGTTCGAGCCCCTGCATTGTGTCCTTGGGCAAGATACGTAAACCACATTGTCTAATGGTAGCGCCGGTCTCTGGCTGCATGACCGCAGATGCTCGTCTCTGGATGAGTGATCTGCAATAATCATTTCGTTGTGTGCCTTGTGTGCACAATGACAATGAGTTGAATCTAACAGTATAGCATAGAGATAGTGTGTGGTATGTTTGTGGACAAACAGTTACAAGAGGTGCTTGGGTGGAGGTGCTTTATTAATTTTTATTCACAAATTAAAAAAAAACTGACAATGTTGGGTCTCATGCCATTCTTTTTGATATAAGTTCCACAGCCCTAGAAAACACTCTCACAGAAAAGTGAAGGAGCAAGGGGGCAAAAACTGAAATTCTAATTTGTACAGGGGCTTCTGATTCTCACTATGCTGCTATAACAGTGGATCAGACTCAGATCACCCAGAACCCTTCTTCTATTTCCCACATCTTTTTCAGCAACTCAAATCACATAATGAAGCACTCACGTGATTTCAGAAAACGGGGCCTTGTTTAGTTTTTGTCATGTGATTTTCTCAAAAACGATATGGGCCTCGACCCAGGCTTCATTTGGACACACCCCCTTTTGCTTGGTACAGGCCTCAGAGCTTCAGTACAAGACGCAACATCACCACCTCAGGGCCTTTGGCCATGTGCTTCAGAAGCTTGTTTGAGTGATTATGTTGTGTTTCTGGTGCCCTGTAGAAGCTGGTAGGGGACAGCTGCCATTTTCTTTTTATGACCCACCTTTTTCTCCTGTTTTGATTGACAGGGAGCTGAGGTGGAGGTCTTTTTTTTTTTTTTTTTGCTTAGTTATGTAGTTGATGGGGTTTTGTTTTTCTAGTCCAGGGTTGTTTTGTTTATGTTGGCTTTGGCTCTCCCTGCACTTATATTCTTGGTTCCCCTATTATCTGGACAATAAAGCTTTTAAACCACCATTCCAACAGGGACGGTTTGTGTAAGCAACCCAGCGCAGTTCTGGGGGCATGGCTAGAAAATTACAAAATATTAGTAGGCCTCAAGTCTAATTTGTTTTATTTAGAGGAGCCAGCCAAGAGGCATATTTGTGATCTCATCCACGGTCATACCTTGCTTTTTGGTGACAAGCCCACTCAAATCCTGGTTCTTGAGCATTAGATGTGTCTGATCAAAAGCCCATTAAGCAGCGTGCCAACCATATTAACCCAGTGAAGCGAGCTGTCATGAATAGGGAGGTTGAGTACCTCTTGGGCCCCGTTTACACCACGTTTCCACTGGAAACGGTGTCATTTTGATGCATTTCAGCCTTCCGTTTACACGATAGTGTTTCAGAAAAGATCGGCGTTTACACGATGACATGTGAAACGATGAAAACGATGTAGTTCCCATGCCAGGCCACAACTTGGCATTGGTTTTCTCTTTGCAAAGCTTGTTTACGCAAGACACGCATGCGTGGAGGGATACAGTAGGAAGCGCGGCAAATTGTTCATTATTTACAAAATGGCCGGTGTGAGAGGTTTTGTTTGGACTGACGATGAGGTTGGGTTGCTGCTCCACACAACGCTAAATTACAAAACATCAAAATCACAAGAAAATGTAGACTGGGAATCGTGCTACTCAAGGTACGCTGACATCCACGCTAAATACCTTGAGCATTATCCTGCAAATGGGATGGCAGATGGCAAAGACTTTCCGCAAGACAGAAGCTCAATAACGAAGGCCCAGGTGACCAGCAAGTTGAAAGCGGTAAGGATGAAGTACAGGCAGGCAGTGGATTCAGGGCATCTTAGTGGACATGGACGTGTTGTGCTCCTGTTTTTTGAACTCTGTGAGCAATATGGTGCGGATCGCCAGCCACTAGCACCCTGGAAGTTGGTCTTGAAACCGCCCGCTTTAGAAGACAGTGTGGAGGACAGCACAGCTTCGAGTCCACGGAGCGCAACGCCCTTGCCAGCCATGAGCTACACTTCCATGGATGACCCAGGTGCCTCCCCAGTTCAGCTGGATGTGTCACAAGCCCGTCGGGCTGAACTTTAAGTATGTATAAGTAAACAGTACTAAATGGTGTAATTGCTGTTTGTTTTTTTAAAAATGCTTAGATGTGTACATCAGTGCCGTATTTACAAATCACGTATCATCTGCTTTATTTTTTAAGGCAAAGCTGTCCAACCATAGGAAAGACAGACTGAAGAGGAAAATGCACTCTGACCAGGCAGTTCTGGAAGAGCTCCAGCTAAAGAGGAGGATGATCGACCTACTAGAGGAGTCAGAGACGCAACTCAGAGAGACTGGATAAAATTTCAGGAAACATTAGCAATATAACCTCAACTATTAGGGATGGCTTTGCACTTCTGGGGCAACTAATGACCCAGCAACAACAGCCATACAATTTTGCACAGGGGCACATGGGAGGATATGCTCAAGGGCCATTTGCACGCACCCAACAGCATTTTGGGTGGTCAGAACACATGGACACCTTGCAGGAAATCTTTAACAGGTTGGAAAGGGCATGTTTGACCTTAAACCTGGCAAAATGTGAGTTTGACAAGGTGGTGGTAGGTGGTCACCTACCTGGGGAAACCAGTTGGGCAGGGGCAAGTGCGGCCAGTATTGGCTAAGGTTTATGCCATCATGGATTTTACGGTGCTGGAAAGACGGGGCCAACTCCACTGGTTTCTGGGCATGTGTGGCTATTCTGCAGGAACTTTGCAAGTGTAGTTGCTCCCCTAACTGAGTTGACGAGTCCTCCCCTCCATTTAGTGTGGTCCTCAACCTGTCAGGACTCATTTGATTCAGCTAAGGCTCTTTTGTGCAGTGCCCCGTGCTTGATGTTGCTGAGCTCGGGTTTTCAAGTTAGAGGTTGATGCAAGTACTTATAGGGCTCTGGCTGTACTGCTGCAGGAGGATGACGGGGCTGTTGATCACCCAGTGTTTTGTTTTTTCTTTATTTTCTAAAAAAAAGTTCAAACACCAAATGAATTATAGCACAATCAAGAAAGGAACCTTGGTATTCCTTCTGGCAGTGCAACACTTTGAGGTGTATGTTGGATCCAGCTCCACCACAGTTGTTCCACCACAGACCGAGCTTTGATGCATTGTTTGCACCTCCATACCTGGAAGGGTTGTTAATGTTTTGTTTGTTTTTTTTTCTTTTTCTTTTGCATTTATGGGTTTGCAAGCTCCAGGTGGTGGCTGACCATTGGCTGGAGCCTGAGGAGTGCCAGCTATAAATTGAGACCTGTCAAGACTGGCCCAGCCCCTCTCTTTCTGCTGTCTTCCTGCTCCCAAAAAAGCTGTGTCATTGTCAGAGGTGTGTAGTGCAGGGTATTTTGGTGTCTGGATGTGGGAGATTAGATCCCTTTGTATCTGTCATAACATAACTTAACTTACCTGGTAGCTGTAGGGGTGGGAAGCATTTTTGTTTTAACAAATTTTCTCCTGTTTTGGCTAGCAAGTAGGGTTGGCACCCATCCCGTAAAATACAGAATCTTCCTTTATTTGCCAATTAAATGTTGCGTCCCGTATTGAACCGATAACAGAAATTCAAGCTAAAAGCTTGAAGGTTTTAGCAACATTTACTATAAATTTGTGGTCACTTAAAGTTTTTGTCAACAGATTTTTATTAAAAAAAACAAAAAAACAATAAAATCAGGCAACTCCTATGGAGAGCCATTTCATTCAAAATGAAATAAATAAATATTGCTACTGATAAATTATTAATAACTATTCCATGAAATAAATAAATATCCCCATGAAATAAAATAAAATATTTCTAAAATAAATTTTCAATATTATTTTTATTATTATTTTATTTTATATGTATTTCAAGATTTATTTATCTATTTATTTATTTATCTATTTATTTATTCATTTATTTATTTCATAATGGAGTTTTATTTTGTGACACTTTTATTTTGTAAAGCTATTTTACGTATTTCAGTGACTTACTTTTTAACCCTGTTTTTCATTTGAAGCTCTTTTTATTTCATGTTCTTTTATTCAAATGAGGGGGCGGAGTTTTATCTGTGGGGCGGCGCTGGTCAGGAGTGGCGGACTTGGACCAGAGCGGAGGATAGCGGCCAAAAAGTTTGAAAAATGACTGTTTCTGTGACATAAAATAAACTTTTAAGATGTTTTAAGGCGAGGATGTAAATGTGTAAACCTCAAATATCAGCTCATTTTATCAAGATATCGCTCTGCTGTTTTTGGAGCTGTCCGTTGCCGCTGCTCTACCAGCAGATCGCCTCGCTAGCTGTCTGCTGACCGGGCTATCGAGGCTCCCTTTAGCCGGAGAGAACGTCCGACTGCCGTCACATTCTTTTCAAACCCCCACTGGCTTTCGCCGCCGAGTGGAAGTTAAGCACAGATATAACTCACTCAGATGATCTCTAATGGCTGATGTTTGGTTTGTTTCAGTGTTTCATTTGTTCCTCAGCAAATCGATTTGCCTTAAATTAAAGTTAAGCATCATAACTGGATAGATTTATTCAACATTAATGTCTCACTTAATATAGTTGGAATTTAATCATTAGCTCAGCTGTATTCCTTGATGCTGAAATGTGTTATGCTTGTTTTAACAGCTTATTTTGAATTAAAGATTTAAAATTAAACCACAAAAAGGAGCAAAAGTTCGTTCTCCGTTTACCCAGCTGCTTTTCCACAGCTGTGATTTGCACTGTTGTGGTTGCTAGGCGACATGAGCTACGCAGAGGTGAGGACAGGTGACGCTGATATGAAGGCTAGATAGTCCAATTTCACAGCTGCTCACTTCCAGCCTTTGCGGTCTTCGTGGGCTGCGAAGGACCCGGTCTGCCGCGCTACCATTCCGTCAAGACGGTTAGCAGCTTCTTTCAATGAGTCTGAGATGCTTCTGTTTTCAGACATTGTAAATCAGTTGATAAATTTGGAAAGATCAGAAACATTCTGCAAAGGCTGCCAAAATTGGCATCAATTCTTTTCTTCTTCTCCTGTTCGATATTTTGCAAGTTAGTTCCTGTTTTACTCCTCTGGGTCACTGACGTCTGACCAGTGCCCGCCCCACAGATAAAACTCCGCCCCCTCATTTGAATATAAGAACATGAAATAAAGAGCTTCAAATGAAAAACGGGGTTAAAAATAAGTCAATGAAATACGTAAAATAGCCTTACAAAATAAAAGTGTCACAAAATAAAACTCCATTATGAAATAAATAAATAAATATATAATCAATATATAAATAAATCAATATATAAATAAATAAATCTTGAAATAAATAAATAAATAAATAAATCTTGAAATAAATTAAAATAAAATATAATAAAAATAATAATGAAAATTTATTTAAAATATTTTATTTTATTTCATGGGGATATTTATTTATTTCATGGAATATTTATTAATAATTTATCAATAGCAGTATTTATTTATTTATTAATTTATTTCATTTTGAATGAAATGGCTCTCCATAAACTCCATGATTACTTACATTCCTGAGGGTTTTTCCTCTTTAGGTAAAAACGTCCACAGGGTTCACAAGAGAGTCCCTGCAGCAAGAACAGTTATGTACTTTAAAGCTGCTGCTGTCGCAGAACCAGCCCAAGCCTTGAAGGGGCCCTAAGCAAAAATTTGATTTGGGGGGGCCCCCCTCATATGTAGCCATTGTGCTGACTGTAGACTGAGGGATCTCTTCAAATTGTTGTATCCTCCTCTTCCTCGTCACCCACTGCTTCAGATCTCGCTGACACCATCAGACTGCAGCAGTTATGTTATTTAGCCATGAAACATGTCGTCACCCTCCCAAAATTATGGTCTACTTGATTTTTTCAGGCTTTTCAGGAAACACAAAAAACTGAACCGAATGTTGAAAATTTAATTTAGACAAAAATAAAATTTAAAAAATGTCTTTGACCATTTTTTTAGGAGGATGACAATATATAACCTTGTTCAGCCTGTTAGGAATGCACTGAGATCACTAACCTAATTTCAAACGCAGATCTGGGAGAAACAGCAAAAACCACCAGCACCCTACACAGCCACCGATGGTGCTCCAGAACTAGAAGTTCTAAACCATAAACACCAACCTGGGAACTTGCTAAGTGTGACAGGTCCAACGTAACCCCAGATACAGCCAGCCACAGGGTGAACCAAATCTTTCAGATAAGGACAACAGAGAACCAAACGCACCTCCCTCCTAAACTCATCAGGCCTGCACCAACCTTGACATTTCTCCTCCCTGAGTTAAACAGATGAATGGAAGTTAGTGGTTACAAACATAAAAAACACTGTCCCACAGACAGGAGCAGTGAGCTGAAATCACACAAACAGTGGCGGTCCTAGCCTGTTTGGCGCCCTGGCGAGCATCCCCGCGGCGCCCCCCCCCCCCCCCCCCCCCCCCCCCCCACCACCACACACACACACACACCACACAATAGCGATCGCCGCACTACTACACTACCTTGGGGGGGTAATGAGGCGACTGCTGTGTGGTGTATGTAGCTTTCTGCCATGGTCCTGACAGGACAGGCTTTAACAGAAGGTCCCCCCACCATCACAGCACACTCAGAATGTCTGTTTAAATTTTATTTGGATGAAAAAACATGGAAAAACTGAAATATTACACAGCTTCTGCTTACCTTATCTTTGCTTGTTCTTCTCCTCTTCTTCTGTTCTCTTTTTCCTAAACTGTGCACATGATGGCTTTGACCTTTTCCTTTTCCATCTGCCACAATTCGCCCACCACCCCCCGCCCATCCCCAGGGTTGTCAGATCTGACTGACAGTTGCCAGCCCAACACAACAAAACCTCCACTGAAACTCATGTTAATAGCACCAGGTGTGATATATATTTAAATATACAAGCTTTGGGTAACTTGTTAAAATTTTGGCTGCTTTTCACCATATTTGGTAGGTTTTTAGGAAGTTTTTATTGTAAAATTATATATCTATATAATTTTATAATTATATAGAAATATCTATATAATATTCCACCCCAATGTGTTCACAAGCTGCCCAATCTGGCAACACTGCGCCATCCACCAACATTTGTCCAAACTGTCTAGATTCGTATTTGTGTTATTTTTTTTATCAGGATTCGGGTTCACACAAATACTGTGACTTAATGACCATATTTACAGTATTATAAATGAAATTGGCTTTGTGTTCTATCAGTTGTGTGCATCTAATTTTATTAGACGCACAGATTCATTCTGTGGAACATGGGAGGAAAAAAAAAAAAAAAAGAGTCAGTTTTGCATATCTCGCAAAAGTTTTGCGAGATCCTGAGTTACTTTTGCGAGATCTCGCAAAACTTTTCAATATTAGGACATACACTTCGCGTTAATCTTGATATGGCAGTGTCCGTGAGGATGAAAGGTTTGGCGAGAGACTGCCAGCAAAAGTCGCCTTTATTTATAATTCAGCGGTTACTGTTGGCTGTAACCAGGCCCAAACTGTACAGGCATGAATGAATGAACCCGGCTGACAGTCTCACTCTCACGCCATCACTGCTTCACTCGACTCGCACCCCAGGCTGAGAGGAGAAGGGGGCGGGGCAGCGCTGTGTGTGTGACGATCTAGTGAAGCAGTGACAGCGAGACAGAGAGAGAATCCCCCGCCTGCCCTTTTTCTTCTGTTACAACCTGTCTGACCATGGCAGAAAGCTACATGCAATACACAGCAAGCAGAGGGCGCCCATTATCCCACAAGTGGAGCAGTGGGATAATAGGCGTTGCTGCGGCGATCGCAATGCGTTGGGGGGAGGGGGGCGTCATGCCGCCCTAGATGAAATGCCGCCCTGGGCGGCTGCCCATGTCGCCCATATCAGAAACCGCCACTGAACACAAAGCTACCTGAGACGTTGTATTTAACTACTATATATAATTTAATCATTTGTCCTGACTGGTTTCACCTCAGATGTTCTTTCTCCTTTTGGTAGATTTCTCCCAGCTCTGTTTTGATACCAAGAAGAAGAAGAAGCTGGTTCAGAGAAGTGGGCTTCATGGTCTCAGTGCACAGCAACATGTGTTTTCACTGCCACAATCAAAACATTGAACAAAATCTATGTATTGTTGTTTGGAAACGTGTCACATTACTACATGCTAAGGTGTGTTATTAAAGAAAAAAATGAGTTCTGTTTTCTTGGTTTGATGACATCTCAAGCTTTTGTTTCAAAAAGTTTATTTTCCAGTGGACAAAATATTTACTGTTACACATTTCTTTCTCATAGGGAAATTTTTTTCCATATTTTAGTCTCTGGTTCTTGAGAGTCATGGCTGCTCTGTCTGGTCTCTGACAGAGATCCTTAAAAATATTATTGGAAAGTACCTATTAATTTTACTTTCAAACAGCTTTATGTGAATGTTATCTTTTCATGTATTATTTTTAATATATTGATCACAGTGTAGAGTACAGTAGAGGCATCCAACAATGATGAGACTGGGCTGCTTGTCTGTGATTTGGAAGGTTTGTGTCTGTCTGTGACTCTGCAGAGGTTAAAGCTGTGATCCAGTCTCAGTCTCTGACTGAAGGTTGCTGAGACTCTGATTAGATACACAATGTGAAGTTCACAATTCTCTAAACAAATAAAATTGTAATGACAAACATGAACAGCTGTACTTATTTCAGAGACACAAATGTTTACAAACATAATATTTATTTTAAGGATTGGACTTCATAAAGCGCACTAATGTTAGAGTGTGTGTTCATATTTAAATCATTTTGTAGGCTGAAATTGTAACGGTGGACCTGAGATGGTCCAGAGAAAGTAAACACATGTTAATGGAATAATATCAACAACAGACATTTTCCATTTTATAAACAATACTTTAGAGGTTTTCGTGAAGTCACACTGTGACAGTGACGTGCATTAGTGCACAGTGCGCTCACTGTTACTGTGTCAGCTGCTGCCTTCATATATGTTTACTGCTGAGGTTTGATGAAGCAGGTGGAGGAGAGTCAAAGAATGCTCACAGCCAGCTCATCATTTCCATGCAAGGAGTCTGCTTTGATTTTAGTTTGATTTATAATCTCGAACCAAATGTTAGATATGACTGATGGGCTGCAGACCTGCAGGGTGCAACATAACTTTCACCCAAGGAACCCAGGATAGAGCCCATCCCCACCAAGACCCTGGGTGGATCAATGGTGAAAATACAGACTGATAATCAATATGGATAT
>NW_022060145.1:9474001-9527829 GCF_007364275.1 Archocentrus centrarchus
AAATATAAATCACAATATCACAAAACTGTTAAAGCCTTTTCTTTTTCTCAGTATTTACAGTGAACAATATGAGCAAGCCACAAGTGTATGGTGGTACTGCTATGGTTCCTGTCAGGTCAGCAATACGTCTGTTTTAAATCCCTTTAAAAATGTCTGCTGTGACTAAGTATGTAAAGGGAACGTTGTTACAACAGAATATACAAGAATTTTCATAGCATTACAAGGAACTGTTTTTTTGTTTAATATCACTAAAAACCTTATCCATCAAGGAAATAAATTTATGCAGTTAAGATTCAAAATTAAAAAGACATTGTGTTCATTGTTCTGAAACATTACTCAAGCTTCACCCATGAGTATCTAAAAGGATCTTCCTATCATAAAACACTTGCAATGTTCACACCCTTTACTGTTATTATTGCACAACAAGGGAAACAGTGTTCTGAGCCAGATCACTTAGCTTTGTATTGTACCTTTACGTGACTTCCCTCACTTATTTTACTATCATTGGTGACTGCCTGGTTTCCAGTCATGTCATGGAATGCATGTTGGGACAAACCTGACAAAACCTGATCCTTTATGGATTAAGAAAGAACAAAAGAATCATTCTGTATTTTTGTTTATTTTTTCTCTCCAGTAGTTATGAATAATCACATTTATGACCTGTAAAGAAACTGATTTTTAAAGAATGAAAAAAAAAAAAAGAACACATAGTTATGCACCAGTACTTTTTTAATTAAAGTGTTTCAGGTGTCAGCACAACAGCATCGCCTGTATACTGTAGCTTATGCAAATTCAACCAATACAGACATATTACATCTATATTAATGAATTAAGTAGACACATTTACCTTCCATAACAGCTGCCTCCTATTTTCCACAATTTGTCCTTATATTCTTTGGACAAGGCAGCTCCCAGGTTTGTAAGAGCGCAATATTAATTTGTATGTTAATTCATTATCTGTCTTCAAAGATTTTCAGAACACGGTATTACTTGTTGTCTCAACCAATTCAGTTATGAAAAGTTAGGCAAACAATAAAAATGTACTTATTCAACATTAAATCAAGTTGGGTTTTTTTTTTTTTTACAAACAAATTTGTTGCTGAAGAAAAATAAAGAGCTGTTGCCTTCAAGCCAAAGTTGCCATTAAACCTCAGTTGCAAATTCCAGTTGGCGCATTCATGTCAAATCATGGGCACTAGAAATACAAGCAATCAGTTGTGAAAGAAAATGCTCACACGGCATTGGGTTGTTTTTTTACAAGTTGGTTATATCCGTAATGACAACTGGTAAAACAATCTGCATAATGGCTGAAGGGCATTACAGTCACATCTTGTTAAAAAGCTTTGAAAATGTGGCATGAGAATGTGGCATCAGTGGCATGCACCTAAAGCCTGATTTAGACTTCTGTGCTGAAATTTTGTAGCGCATATGACATAACCTACATAAGCGTCCTACGTCATTGCCGGGATTTATGCATGTGCAATGTGCATTATGTGTTAATTACACTGTGTTCGTGTCAGCCAATAAAAACAAACAAAATACTGAGACTTTTTTTTCCCTCCTGCGTCTTCGCTCTGTAAGTTTCTTCAGACACATATTTGTCTTCAAGTTTTTCCACTTCTTTGTAGGTTACATTCCCTGACGTGCATTCAGATAGTTTCAGCAATCACCTTCCAGGAGTTTACTGACATGTTTGAGTCCTTACATTGACATGGTAATTGTTATTCTCTCCCACCGCTTGAATAACAGATAACTGCTATGTTGGAAGAATTCATCCAGTGATGGTCATTAACAAAATATAATGATAAATCCAACAATATTTTTTGAGATTTTTGCATCTGGATGCATGTTACTACATGCATATTAAAAAACACTGATAAAAATAAAGGTGGGGCACAGTGTGATAGTGAAAAGCCATTTGACAGGAATCACCAGGAGCAAGAGGTAAAGTGCCACAGACGAACTGTATGAGCAAAAGCGTAGGAGAGGCGTGTCTGAGTTGTTTTTCATTTTGCCTGAAGGAGAAAGAGAAAGAATGTTGTGTTTGTTTTTTAACCATAGTTACGGCAAAATATAACCCCAATGTTCTTCCTTGTAGAGACTGTATGTGTGGATGTTTATAATGAATTCATTTATTTATCATGAATATGTGTGATCTTGGCAGTCTGGGAAATTCTTTTTGAGACAGCCCCTAAATCCGAAATCCTCCGCTGCACCACACATATAGGTGTTTAGTGTCAAATACAGCGTTCCTACCATTTTCTCTTGCATGACAACACTCAAAAGAGACTCCTTCACCACTATTTAGTGACTTATAGCGACATAACCTTATACCTCCAAATGTGTCAAATGCGACACAGCATACTTAAAAAGTGCCGCTGTTCACAGACTTCGGCAACAAATACTGTAATACCCCTATATGGCTGTGAAGTGCAGTTTCTGAGCTTTCAGGAAACATTTGAATTTTTCCAATAGAACCAATGGTCCCGGAGTTATGGTAAGAATGATCAAAGTTCCTTTGATTAGCCCACTCTGCCCTGATACACTACGTCTTAACCAGCTGTTCGCGGCTAGTAAAGGCAAGTAACCAGCACTTCAGCGGTGATTGCCTGGCGTCAGTGGCGCAAAAAGGGGGTATGCACTATATGCAATGCATAGGGGCACCGCACAAGAGGGGGGCGCCAAAACGATGTGGGAAAATATTTCTCTAGTTGCATTTTCTGTATTTAACAGCTGTGCATATGACATGATCAATAACAGAGGCGCGGCGCTGATTAGGCGCCCCTACGCTCCTTCACCTCCCCTCCTCCTGTCCCCGTTTAAAGACAGTTGGCAAGTGATGTCATAGAAGTTTTGTATTTTATAAGTCAATGAATAAGTGATCTGCACACATGAACACAGTAAATGTTGAGAGGATGCGGATGGTGTGTGTGTGTGTGTGTGTGTGTGTGTGTGTGTGTGTGTGTGTGTGTGTGTGTGGTGTTCTAGCTAGAGGTTGATCGCAAGGTGCTGCACCAGTCTGAGACGCCCTCTAGTCGGGCTGAGGATTTCACCGCTTCACTTTCGGAGCTCTGCTGTCACTGCATTTAGCAAACAGGAGCTGCTTTGATCGCTGCTTGCGCCTGAATTATTTCACTTCAATTTACAATCTACCACAGCGCAGGGAAAGTTCACAATGTGAACGTTTGATGTCCATAAGGTCATGTGCGCACTTGATTTCGCGGCTACAGAAATCGAAATGACAACCAGCATGAATGAGGAGAAGTAAGAAGAAAAACGAAGATCAAATGAAAATTTCAGGCATGATTTAACACGAGTGAATCATCGCCGACAAGTTTTTTCCACGCCTCCATTGTCTGTGCAGAGAATGTCAGCTGTTATTTTTTCCTTACATCAGCTGTAGCCACCAGAACGATCACTATAACTACAATCTGGTGGTAATCACACTATTGTGGTTTGGTTTGTGCGATTGTTTGGTGCCGTTTCCTTCACTTTCTATGAACTGACAGATTTCCTCAGGCAGCTCATCTCACCTGTGTAATAAGGCACGTCACCAAATTCAGAAGCTATTTACTCCAGAAAAGACTGAAACTTCTGTGATTTAAACCTTTGCCTCTTACAAAGTTCCCTGTCTGTGTTTCGGTGTTTATGACGCGTTCTGTCTTCAGGACTTTGCTGCGCAGCCTTTTCCTGCTGTGTGACGTAGTGATGGACTGTCAGCTCACCTGTGCAGGTCTCCCTCTTCATCTTTTCCGTATCTGTCCCACCAATCCGCTCTTTTCCCCGCATCGCAAGTGAGGAAAAGAGATAGATGGTTTACCTCCGATGTCAGCGTTCAGATCTTTTGCCTCCCACCTGTTTGGAAAATCCCTGTTTTCCACTTTTCCTTTGGTCATTTTTGGGGAGTCAGGCAGCTTAAATGTCACTGTAAAAAGTGCTGACCGATGTTTTATCTGCTGTTATCTGATGTTTGATCAATCGGCAATACAGAAAACGGGTTAGCGCACAGTTCTTGGCCTGCTGGCAGCTGTTGCGGTGCATTGTGGCATGTGTAGTATAAGTGGTGGGAGCACATTTACCCACGAGCAATTAATAATAGCTATATGAAATCACCAATTAGATGTGGGCCGGAAGTGTCCCACAGGGCTTGAGTCTGACACGTGACATAGAGAAAAACTGCAGTATGGAAGTTAAAATATGCAGATGAATTTTTAGTACGAAAAATTATTTCTTATCCGATTTACTTGATTAAATGATGGAATAATCGATACAATACTCAGTTAATAGAATAATCAATAGTTGCAGCCCCACTTGTATTCAGAAAGCCATAATCAAACAGTTTTCAGCACCAGTGGAGCTGTGAAAGGCCTTCAAGAAAAATGACATGCACCTCGAGAAATGTAACTACCAGGGTTATTATAGTTAACGAAAACAAACGAAATAACGAAAACTGAAATTGATAAAACATTGTCGTTAACTGAAATAAATAAAAACTATAATTAAAAGGAAAAAACGATAACTAATTAAAACTGAATTGTGAGTTTACAAAACTAACTAAAACTAACTGAAATTATCGATAAACTGACTTTCATTTACTTGTTTTTTTTTTTTTAAGCCTTGTGGATTGATATGAAATAATTTTTTCCGCTCTCCGAGTTTAAGCTGGGAGCGCCATCGGACAACTGTGAGTGTGTGCGCATGTGCGTGCGCTCACCGCGCTGGTCTGCAAAGTAATGGCTGCGGTCTGCCGAGAAAGCGGCAGAGTCCCGTATGGAGGTTCTTTGAGTACAAGAGCACAGATAGAATCGAAAGTCTTGTTGTGGATGATGAAAAATGTGCGGAACATTTCTCAGTCAGGAAAAAGCAGCAACATCAAAGTCCACCTGAGAAGCGCACAACGGCTACAGAAACCGCTCTGATCCTACCAGGTAACCTGGCCTGCGCCAAGTTTTCATTACACAATAGTCACTTTTGCGCCTTGAATCTTGCACCTGATTAGGTATGAAAATACTAAAACTAATACTGAAACTAACTGAAACTAACTAAAACTAAGCATGAAACCAAAAATAAAAACTAATAAAAATGAGAAAAACCACTCTGAAAACTAATTAAAACTAACTGAATTAAAGAAAAAAAAGTAAAAACTAACTAAAACTAAACTATAATGTAAAATCCAAAACTATTATAACCCTGGTAACTACAGGTTCACGAAGACTGTGATTAGGCTTTAGATGTGCTTTCTGGTTACATATGTAGGCCCCTTCACTCAATTAACAAGTGGGAGCAGCTTTTAGCGGTTACCATTGGCTTTTTACTACTAGTATTACTGAAAAAAAAAAATTTCTGGCTAAAACCCTGGTGTGTGTATGCACGTGGGGCGGGTTGGGGGGTGGGGGTGGGGGGGCTAAAAATGTGTCCGCATACACCTCAGAAAGTATATAGCTGCGCCCCTGCCTGGCGTTATACTGTTAAGACAACCACCAGGAATGTTTTTTACATAAAGTTGGCAACACTGCATAGAGAAGACAGATGGAAAGGATAAGAAGCATGAACATAAGGCTGAGACATGTCTGTTACAGAATAGTACAGTTAGCAAAGTCATAACAAAAAATGAAAACTTTAATGAGGATGTTTCAGCAGACAGAGCAAGAAATGTTAAATTGTCCATGGCCTGGGGTGGCAGGGTGGCTCAGTGGTAGAGCAGGCAACCATGTATGCTGTGAGGCAAAAGCAGGCAGCGAAGGTTGAAGTCCTTGCTGCATGTTTTCCTCCCATCTTCCTGTCACTCTAAACCAGTGTTTCTCAAATCCAGGCCTCGTGTCCCAGTGTCCTGCAAGTTTTAGATGTGTCCCTGACCCAACACATCTGAATCAAATGGCTGAATTACCTCCTTAGTATGCAGTGAATTTCTCCAGAGTCCTGCTAATGACTTCTATATTTGATTCAGGTGTGCTGATCAGGCCACAAGGCCTGGATTTGGGAATCACTGCTCTAAACTGTCAATAAAGCTGCTGTGTCCAAAAAAAATATAGGTTTGCATAACACTATTTTTCCAAGAAACATTTGAAAAAGAAGAAAGTAAAAGATCAAATAGCATTTTTTTATGCTTTGTTCAGAGTACTTACGGATCCGTAAGGTTTACTACATGTGTAAACTCATTCCTACGCCCTTGTGCACAGACATATACAAGCTATTCATCCATCAGTGCAATTAGAAGAACAAAAGAGGGCAGGTCAAATCAGGTAAGAGAAACAGGATCAACTCCTGAAGGAATTTAAATAACAAGAGTGCGTGCTGCTTAAGCCTTTAGGTTTCTGCGTGTTCGTTTATCGAACAGGAATGACACAAAACAACGGAATAAGGAGTCCAATTATTAAATTTAATAAAACCATTTCAAACAGTTTACAGATATCTGGACCAGACTGCATGCCATGCCCGTGTGAGATGGCATGAAGTACTGGCACATTCTAATTCAGCTTACAGTTTCATATAGTCACAGCTTATCTATCTTGGTTACATCATTATACAAAACAGAGTGTGGAAAACAGAGAATTTCAACAACAGGGTATTCAGATGACCTCAAAGTCTCCATTTCTATCATTGTGTAGTCTCCAGCAATGTGGTTCATTGTACAGTCAGAACACAAAGTTCATGATGACACCGAACATTATAAGCTTCTGTTTTTTTAATGTTATGTTTATTTTCCAATCAAAAATAAATTTCTCAGGCAAATAAATGTACATGAGATATAAATGTAGCATATACCATGAATATCCCAACACCCCTCAAAGGTTCAAGTTCAAGTTCAAGTTCAAGTGTACTTTATTGTCAAAAATCTATGTAACAGGGTTAGCACAGAAGTTCGAAATTGCGTTTGACCAGTCTCCAATGTGCAAGTTTAAAAACAATTAAATGGGACATTCACAATAATCTCTCTTTACATACACACACACACACACACATGCACACATACACATCTAACCTACTCGTACATGAATTACCATTCTTACTCTGACATATTCATTCACAGCATAAACACAGACAATACACACTTACATATGCGCAGTCATTCGAACACTAACATACTGATAAGACATGTGCAATACAATACAACACAATACTCTCACTCATTCACACTCTTCATTCACTCACTCACTCCCTCACTCACTTCACTCACACACACACACACACACACAACACACACACACAGTGTGTAATAGCAGCAGCAGAGGTACAATCAGTGGTCCTAGAAGTAAAGTGAAAAAGTGTACATCTGAATACAAGGTGCAAGAGTAAAATGCCAAATGGCATGGAATGTTCAAGTGTCTTTCCTCAGTGTGTTCATGAGTCTAATTGCTTGAGGAAAGAAGCTGTTACTCATTCTGCTTGTGCGGGACTGCAGGTTGCGGTACTGCTTCCCTGATGGTAGAAGGGAGAACAGTCTGTGTGCTGGATGAGTAAATGGTAAATGGACTAGTTCTTATATAGCGCTTTTCTACTCAGTATGAGCACTCAAAGCGCTTATACAACCTGTTTTGCATTCACCCATGCACTCCCATTCATACAAGCACTTCCATTTTTATGAAGCTAAGTGCTTTTAATTAACTAATTCACTCACTTTAATTCACTCACATTCATACTCCGACAGAACGGTCGGAGAGCAACTTGGGGTTAAGTATCTTGCCCAAGGATACATTGGCATGTAGCCCGGAGTAGCCAGGATTCGAACCGCTGACCTTCCGATCAGTAGGTGACCTGCTCTACCTACTGAGCTACAGCCACCCCACTGAGCTACAGCCACCCCAGTAGTGTCTTTGATGATGTTCATTGCCCTCTTGGAACAGTGTGAAGTGTACAGTTCCTGGATGGCTGGTAGGGGTGACCTGATGATCTTTTCTGCTGTCCTCACCACCCTCTGTAGCGCCTTTTTGTCTGCAGCTAGGCAGCTGCCGTGCCAAACAGAGACGCTGCTGGTCAAGATGCTCTCAATAGCACCTCTGTAGAAGGTGGTGAGAGCAGAGATAGGGAGGTCAGCTCTTCTCATCCTTCTCAGGAAGTGGAGTCGTGTCTGTGCCTTCTTGACCAGCGCAGTGGTGTTGGTAGTCCATGAGAGGTCATCTGTGATGTGCACTCCCAGGAACTTTGTGCTTTTCACAGACTCTACTGCACTGCCGTTGATGGTGAGAGGGGTGTGTGTTGTTTTTTTCTTCCTGAAGTCCACTGTAATTTCCTTTGTTTTGTTTACATTGAGAAGCAGGTTGTTCTTCTCACACCAGGCAATGAGTTGCTGTACCTCCTCCCTGTACGCTGAGTCATCATTGTGTTTGATGAGGCCCACCACTGTTGTGTCATCTGCAAATTTGATGACATGATTCGTTTCAAATCTGGCACAGCAGTCGTAGGTCATCAGCGTGAACAGCAGGGGGGACAGCACACATCCTTGCGGCTCCCCGGTGTTAATGATGGTGGTCGCTGAGGAGTTGTTTCCAACTCTGACTGTCTCTGGTCTGTTTGTTAGAAAGTCCAGCAGCCAGTTGCACAGTGAAGTGCTGATGCCTATTTTACTCAGCTTGTTCACCAGATGTTGGGGGATGACGGTGTTGAACGCAGAGCTGAAGTCAATGAACAGCATCCACACATGGCTGTTTTTGTTCTCCAGATGAGCCAAGCAGAGGTGGATTGCTGTTGCTATGGCGTCATCGGTGGAGCGCTTGGGGCGGTAGGCGAATTGGTAAGGGTCCAGAGTGGGGGGGAGGGTGGATGTCAGGTGGGCCTTTATCAGTCTCTCAAAGCATTTCATCATGATGGGGGTGAGTGCTATGGGTCTGTAGTCATTCAGTGATGATGCTGGCGACTTCTTTGGTAGTGGTACGATGATGGTAGCTTTGAAACTTGCTGGTATGGTGGCTTGGTTCAGAGAGGTGTTGTAAATGTCTGTGAGGACATCGGTGAGTGAGTCTGCACAGTCTCTGAGCACACACCCGGGTATGTTGTCTGGTCCGGCAGCTTTCCTGGGGTTCACCTTGAGTAGGGTCTTCCTCACGTCTGCTGGGTCCAGTTGAAGTGTTGTGTTGTCTGGATTTGCTGGGATTTTTGTGGGTGTTGTGGTGTTATTTTCTTCAAACCGGCTGAAGAAGATGTTGAGTGAGTTGAGGAAGTCTGTGTTGTCCTCACATGGTGGGGGGGATGGCTTGTAGTCTGTGACTGACTGGATGCCTTGCCACAGGCGTCTTGGGTCCTTTGTGTCTGTGAAGT
The DNA here is from genome assembly GCF_007364275.1 of Archocentrus centrarchus. Classification (NCBI taxonomy): domain Eukaryota; kingdom Metazoa; phylum Chordata; class Actinopteri; order Cichliformes; family Cichlidae; genus Archocentrus; species Archocentrus centrarchus. The sequence goes on from NW_022060145.1 coordinate 9,483,257, forward strand.
ATGAGTTGATTTTTTGCCCATATGCACGCTTGGCTGCTCTCACACCCCGGTGCAATTTGGCCCTGGCAGACTTGAGGGCCAACTTGTTCCCAGACCTGAAAGCAATGTTGCGTGCCCTCAGGAGCTCACGTACCTCCCTGGTGAACCAGGGTTTTTCGTTTGCCCTCACTGTAATGTCCTTGGTGACGGTTACATCTTCCATGCATTTTGTTATGTATCCCGTTACAGAGTCTGTATATTCTGTGAGGTTGACGACCTGGTTGGTGGTGGCCGCCTCCCTGAAAACAGTCCAGTCTGTGCATTCAAAACAGTCCTGTAGAGTTGCTGTGGAGCCCTCTGGCCAGGCCCTGATCTGTTTCACAGTTGGCTTGCTTCTCGTCAACAGAGGTCTGTAGGCTGGGATTAGCATAACAGAGAGATGATCTGATGAACCCAGGTGGGGGTGGGGAGCAGCTCTGAAGGCCTGTCTGAGGTCAAGTGTGTTCTCTCCCCTTGTAGCAAAGTTCACACACTTATGATAGTGTGGCATTACAGTTTTCAGTTTGGCCTGATTAAAATCGCCAGCGATTATGCAGGCCGCCTCTGGGTGTGTGTTTTGTAGTGTACTCACAGATTTGTACAGGGTGGAGAGAGCCTCCTTTGTGTTGGCGCTGGGCGGGATGTAAACAGATGTGATGTTGACGGTATTGAATTCACGTGGCAGGTAGAATGGACGGCAGTTAAGGGTTAAAAACTCGATGTTCTCTGAGCAGTGACTTGAAATAACTGCAGCGTTCGTACACCAGTTGTTATTGATGTAAATGCACACACCACCTCCTCGAGATTTACCCGTGCTGGCGTGGTTTCTGTCCGCGCGGAATGTTGTAAATCCATCCAGTTTAATGGCGCTGTCCGGAACTTTGTTGTGAAGCCACGTCTCTGTTAGGACGATCGCGTTGCATTCTCTCACGTGTCTTTGAGTGGTTACATCCAGCTTGAGATAATCCATTTTGTTTTCCAGTGAGCGGACGTTCGACAGAAGAATAGATGGTAGTGCTGTTTTGTGAGGGTTTGTTTTCAATTGATGTGTGATGCCGGCGCGGCAGCCTCGCCATCTCCTCCGGCGTATGCTCAGACTCCACCGCCGCCTCAGCTGCTTCCAGTTTCAGCTGGTGGGGGGAGGAGGGACCGCTGCCTCGGAGGATCCGTTGTCTTGGGACATTACTCCGAGGCCGACAAGAGTTTCTCGATCAATGGCAAAGTCAATTCCGGATATATCCTTTGCGCAGTTGTTGTTTCTAAGTCCCAGTACTGTACTTCTGTCCTTGGTTTTTCTGAGTGCCAATGTTTTGTTTTATAATTTGTATTTGGAGCACTCTATTCTATGTTAAGTATATAAAGAAACATTTAATATAATGTATGTTTTTACATTAGTAATTCGTTTTACACATTTTTTAAGTAAAATCTGTGGAGCCACTTGGGAGCTGAAAGTCCCAGCTCTTCTTTGGGAGCCAAGCTTAAAGAGCCAGCTCTCTGAAAAGAGCCAGAATTCTCATCACTAGAAAACATGTGAATCAACAAGAAAGTTACAATAGCCTCATTTCACCTGCGATGAGAAGGAGATCAATGTTAGATGAAGGTGCTTTACCAAAGCAGCTTAAACTATGGGAAACCCAGAGAGTATTAAAGAGAAGTTTTGATCCATTAATGCATTAACACTTGTTTATCACTTACAACCAGGTGTGGTTGCAATGTCTCATGCTACAGTGAAAAACAGAGTTGAGAAAACATTGAAAGTAAAGAATAATTTTTTGCAGTTACTGCCCACTGGATTGAGCCTGAAACTCTGGAGATGCTGTGCTGCTCTAGTATGTGAAGGAATATACTGATGGTATGTGTTTCCACTTATTTGCCAGAGAAATTTGTCTTAGACTGGAAGATAAACATAACTGATTAAAAATACAGAAGCTTATAATGTTAGTGTCATCAGGAACTTTGTGTTCTCATGGGGCAACGGACCACAGTGATGGAGACTACACAATGATAGAAATGGAGACTTCGAGGTCACTCAGCTGTTGAAATTCTTTGTTTTCCACATTTTGTTTTGCATGACGATGTAACCAAGATTGATAAGCTTTTACTATATGAAACTGTAAGCTGAAAAAGAAGGTGTCAGTACTTCATTTTATACCCACTGGCATGGCATGCAGTCCTGACACAGATTAATCTGTACAACTGTTTGAAATGGCTTTATTAAATTTAATAATTGGACTCCTTATTCCATTGTGTTGTCTCATTCCTGTTCGATAAACAAACACGCAAAAACCTAAAAGGCTTAAGAAGCAGCTACTATTATTTTTTTAAATTTCTTCATATGCAAACAGCTAAAAGGATCACATGTGTTCTCTACACTAACTGCTGCCCTGATTGACATACACACAAAGTAGAACATCCAAGAATATTTTGTACACACAACAACTGATAATGACTCCAATTTTATAAAAGCATTTTTCATCTATGATCAGGTGGATGAAAACAACAATCCAGGACAACTTCAGGGAACAAGACCAAGTGAAACAGGAGAAGGAGAGTGTGGTGAAGAGGACAAGGGTGAAAGCACTGGTTGTTGAGTTTGTTGAAGCTGGGACCATGTTGGACAAAGATTATAGCCTGGAATACCAACTGCCAAAGTACCATCACTGTGCACAGTATCTTCTCCTGGTGTCAACAGTCAGTGTCTCAGAAGTTAATGCCAGTACAGTCTAAGCGGCTCTCTAGTTCAACATTCCCGAAGAGCTGGAGTCTCTGGAATAAAAGTATTAGATCCACCACAGCTGCCGAGATAAAAGAAAAATGGGAAGGGAAGCTCATGGACTAATTTTGCTTCAGGCTAGGAGAAGACCAGGAAAAAAAAAAAAAAACACCTGTGAAGCGCTTCGGAAAGGTCTTTAACTGTACACATATTAAATCTGAATCAACCTGGATGGGTGGATGAGGGCAGTGGACAGGTCTGGTCTCCCAGGCTGATTTAAGGCTTGGATGTATCAGAATGGAATCTCTTCAACAATTCTTTGGCCCTTGCTCACTGATGAGATTCCCATGACAGTGGTGAAGGGATTTGAGCACAAAGTGAGTTGCTCTCTGTGCAGATGACTGGGCCTACCACGTAGCCTGTGTTGCAGCGCTCTGTATGAAAACACCAACAACCTCAGACTTCCCTTCAGCTCCGCCAGGGAAGAGTTCATTCTAGCTCAGTGGTGCCCAAACTTCTGGCCATGCCCCTACTTGAAGGATGAAAAATGATTTTACATATATATATATATATATATATATATATATATATATACATATATATATATATATATATATATATATATATTAGGGGTGGGACTCGATTAAAAAAATTAATCGAATTAATTACAAGCTTTGTAATTAATTAATCGAAATTAATTGCATTTTAATCGCATTTCAATATTTGACATGATAAATATTAATTTAAGTTTAGTTGATGAATGAATCAATATACATAAGCTTAAACTTCAAAATTTTGTTTATTTTCCCACCAGTCTACTACACAGACCAACGAAAGGTGGAAGTGCTCCTGTGATAAGCAAACTCCTGAAATTAAAGTTCAGCATCATAACTGGATAGTTTTATTCAACATTAATGTCTCATTTGTTATAGTTGGAAATTAATCATTCTCTCAGCTGTATTCCTTGATGTTGAAATGTGTTATGCTTGTTTTAACAGCTTATTTTGAATTAAAGACTTAAAATTAAACCACAAAAAGGAGAAAAAGTTCATTCTCCGTTTAACCAGCTGCTTTTACACAGCTGTGCTTCGCACTCACGGTTGCTAGGTGACATGAGCTACGCAGAGGTGACGGCAGCTGATATGAAGACTAGCTGCTCACTTCCGGCCTTTGTGGGCTGCGAAAGACGTGGGCCGGGTCCTTCGAAGGATGCGGCCCCTAATTTGGACATTGTGCGTCGATATAATCTGTATGCCGGGAACTCGTGCACTGAGAAACGTTCCACGGTGCAAAGTGCGATTAAAATGCGTTAAAATTTTTAACGCGTTAATTTCCCCGTAATTAATTAATCGAAATTAACGCGTTAAAGTCCCACCCCTAATATATATATATATATATATATATATATATATATATATATATATATATATATATATATATATATATATATATATATATATTCTCCATTTAACCAGCTGCTTTTACACAGCAGTGCTTCGCACTCACGTTACTAGGCAACATGAGCTATGCAGAGGCGAGGGCAGGCGACACTGATATGAAGGCTAGCCGCTCACTTCTGGCCTTTGCGGTCTTCATGGGCTGCGAAGGACCTGGTCTACGTAGGCCGGGTCCTTCGCAGGATGCAGCCCCTGAATTTTTGACATCGTGCGTCGATATAATCTGTATGCCTGGAACTCGTGCACTGAGAAACGTTCCACGGTGCAAAGTGCGATTAAAATGTGTTAAAATTTTTAATTCGTTATTTTCCCCATAATTAATTAATTGGAATTAACGTCCCACCCCTAATCAAAACATAAATTCGCAAGCAATAGGAAACGGAAAAATATCCCGCTTTTTATTTGCATTTATCCCGCTTTTTTGCTTTGCATTTGTCAGTGCATGGTTTGAAAATTGCTCTGCTCCATCTGGGAGTAACTTTAAAGTGGTCTTTGATGCCACAAAACACCTATTTTTGGTTTGAGAAAAAAAAAAAGAGGGTCCATTTATCTGTTTTCTATTCTTTGCAAATTTATGTTTTGACCTCAAAAGGAAAAAAGAAATATAATTTGTTTTATGTTGCATGGATTTGAAGAATAAAATGAAAATTTAAAAAAGACATGTTTTTCACGACTAATCCATTTTTTATTATTCAGTATCTGTTTTCAAAACAGAACAATGAATGACCAAAAAGTACACGGACCAATAGGATACCACTATTGCAACAACTCAGTTTGTGAAATTTCTTCCTTCCTAGATATTCCACAATCAGTTGTAAGTTATATTGCAAAGTGGAAGCATTTAGAAACCACAACAACTCAGATAGAAGTTACAGAGCAGGGTCCTCCAGTGTTGAGGTGCATAGTGAGTAAGTTGCCACTGCTGACTCAATTACTGTGGATTTCTGAACTTTCTCTGACATTAACATCAGCACAAAAGGTGTGCACTGGGATTTCTGGAATAATTAATTTCATTTGAATGAATCTAAGGCATGGCTTTGTGTGTACTTTCATTATTATCATTTTGATTTTTCTCACTTGTTTTATTATTCAGTGGTGAATGTAGGCTACTATGTTGTGTCACTATTGGGAGAGAAAAAAAATCCCCTCACAAAATATGCAAATATAAGAAAATACTATTTAATAAACTTCTGCTCTAGAAATAGGCATCTGAAAAGTATTTACTTCAATATACAGTATAGCAGCAGGCAGTTATCTAGTAAAGCAGGGTTTCATTCTCTGTGACAACAGGTTGTACAAGACTTAAGGAAATTAGAAGGGGTACACCTCTAGACCCACCCTCATTCTGACAATATAGTTAAACATTTTCACCATCATGATTTACACAGTGTCAAATGAATGTGTCATTGTAGTTGCAATTACTTATTGAAACAAAAACCTCAACTTTGAAAAAAATTATAACTTCACTAACTTTTCCAAGTTATATGTAGTGTTTATAGTGCATACATAAACCAGTTAGAGCAAAAGATAGAGAAAAGTTCCAAGGCATTTGAAAAAAAAAAACAACTGTAGGTAGGCTTAATGTTATAGCTTTTTATATATATATATATCTTTAAGAAATGTCACTCCTTTGTTTTGTTTTTTTTAATCTGGGCAGCTGTCTGAAAGCAGCACTACATATACTGTAGCTTAATGATTTTGTAGCACCCAGTTAGAGAAGAATTGAAGCAGAGCACTGTAATTTTGCAAAGCATGCAAGTAGAAATAAGAATTTAAAAACATTTTTTTAAAAGGTACTTTTTCTTAGAGAACTCACTAGGCAAGCCTGTACAGGTTTTCTCTGGATACTGCAACTTACATTCACATTTAAGAGACAGCAGGGTGTAGAGTGTCTTTGAAAAGTACAGAGAATATCCACAAATAAACACAGTAAAAATGTTTTTAGCATGGTATAATACAAGATTTTATCAATGCCATTAAACTACTAGATCTGTGGCTAGGGATTAAGATAACCCTCTAAATCTAATGTCCAGATTATAGTTGAGTCTCCTGGACATCTTTACTTTCTCCACCTCTGTACTTAAATTACCCAAAATATTTAAGGATCACTGCTGGTAATTAAGTGTGATGTTGTTTTTTCAACGTTGTGTTCTAACTATATAATGGTCCTTTGTAACTCTTGTCTTAGCTTGTCTTGTCTCATCCACATTCACACACATAAAACTAACCCACTTTGTTTGACTCACAATATCTTTAAAAAAAAAAGGTGTGACTGATCCATTCTTAACATTCTACACATTTATGAGTCTTTGTCAACACTGATCACTGGTTTGTGGACTGCATTTGTGTTTACCGTCATGAAGGAAGCACATTTGTACCACACCCACACACATCGCAGTTGCACGGCAAAGCTTGTTTATCATGTTCCAAGCCAGATTTTCTCTGAACTTGAAGGCATAGAAGTATTTGCTAAAAAAATTTGGTTTGACAAACTCACCAGCAAATGTCAAATCTATTTATATTTCTTACCTAAATTAAGATATATCCTTTCATTAAGTTATCGTAAATGCTTCTTCAAATCAGGCTGGGCAAACTGCTTATGTAATTCAGGGTACACCTTTGCCAGGTCAGACAAACAGCCACACATGCTGCCAATTTAAAATCATTACCACAATGAACGTAAGGAGCATGTCTTTGGACTATGTGAGGCATCTGGAGTACCCAGAAAGAGCTCACAGAGACAAAAGGACATCATTTCAACTCCACACAGACAGTGTGTCAGGAAGTTTGACCTATTAGCGCTGACCCTTTAATACATTTAGTATCATAAGAACATGCAGACTCATTTTCTAAAGTTCTTGTAGAGCTTTTTAGATCAACACATCTTCCTTGTCAAGGATATTTTTATTCACTTTATGTGTGCTCTGTGTCCCTGACCTGTTTCAGAAAACAGCATAATAACTAGTTTGTTCTGTCAGTAATAAACAGGCTTTAAAAGAGGAACCAGAGACAATGGAACTTCAAAAAAAAAAAAAAAAAGATTCACTGTCTCAGATGAGAAAATGTTAATATGTCATGACAGTAGTACTAGAGCTAAAACCTTCTTGGCTCTATATTTATGAGTCAGTGATGGAGAAAATACATTTAAAAAGCATGTTAAGCTGCACAAATTTTCTTGAATTTTGTTTTGCTTGTTTATTCTTATTTTGATCTTTTCAGCAATTTGGGTAGATAGACCCCCCCCCCACCTTGATAAAATTCTCAAACTGAAGCCTTGATGTAAAACATACAGCTAGATTCACTTCAGTGACATGTGGTGAGGGTTGTGATGGGTGAGGCATTGCCTCACCCCGCATTTCATGTATTTGAACAGATAATGTGTAAATTCTGCGATTTTCAGAAAACAGATATTCAGAAAACAGTTTTATGAAACAGGTTTATAAAACATTCAAGTGGTCAAATGTATTTTCTCTTATCATTGCTAGCAGTGTTAATTTTGACAACAAATTTTGATTTAGTTTTAGTCATAGTCTTTTGACAAAAATGTAATTTAGTTTTATCTGAATAGTTTTAGTTTTAGTCTAGTTTTAGTCGACGAAATTATCGTAAGAATATAGTCGACTAAATCTACAGTCGATTTAGTCAACTAAAATATAAAGGGTGTAAAATGTAAATGCGTTTTCTTCAGTTCCCTTGAACTGAAGAAAAGTATTACTGCTTCCCACACACCCGATCATTAACACCACCTTATTGAGATAATATGAACATTTTACAGCAGGGCATGCTCTGAAAGGTACAGGGCAGTGTTCAGGAGATTAAGAAATGCTAATCCACCGCAGTGTGGGGATTTTCTCTGAACACAAATGCTAAACAGGGGAAAACACTTTACCTGTCATGGTCCCCGCCCTCTCCGGACCCTGCAGTGTGTTGTTTGTGTGGGTGTATTGTTTTGGACAGGCTCGGCATTTACTCCACCCTCTGACCAGCCTCTTCTCAATCACTGATTACTCACCTGTTTTCCTGATAGGTATTTAAGCCAAGGGACATCTTCAGTCCTTGCTGGATCTTTCCCCCAACCAGGTAGCCAAACTATGCGACTTAAGGCCCTTTCACACCGGACGCGTAAATTCCATGCGAATGTTTCGTGCGTTAAAAATATTTTTCGGACTCTCCTGTTCTTAATGCAGCCGTTCACACCGACCGCGTCATTTCACAGGACGAATTTGCGGCATTTATTTTTTCGGATCAAGTTCGATTTTTCTGACTTTCGCAAGCGAACAAACAGGACTGACCAATCAGAGTGCTGCATTTAGCAGCATGCAAGGTCATGCTGCTAAATGCAGATATTATCCTGATATTATCCTCTGCCTCCTCACATGTGATCCCAACTCTGCCAACAAGAGCTTAAACTGTCCCACTGACATCCAGAAATTTGAGTGAAAGCATCCGTGATGCAGCTTCAGCTCCGTGATCAAACCATGAAACTCTCCCTGCTGCTGCTTTCTTATGAGTTGGATGAACCCATAAACTCTGTCTCTTCCTTCTCTTGTTTAGAAACATCAGGACCATTACATCATCACTTGATGTCGACTGCATTTTTTTTTCCACCGTGCATTATATAGGGAGGATTCGCTTGTTAGGGCCTGAGCACAACCTGCGCTAAGGCCCTATTGTAATTGCTTTGGACATTTAGGCAAATGAATTGCTTTTTTTGAGGGCCTAAACATGCTCAAAAACTCATGAAATTTTGCACACGTCAGGTCTGGTGAAAATTTAAGTATTTTAATTATTTCAGGCATGGCCCTTTCAAAATGGCTCTACAGCCCCACCTGTAGTTCAATTCCCACTGCTGTGTTTCACGTACGTGTATGAAATTTGGTACACATATGTAACATGTCCAGACAAACAAAAAAGACCACAGGGTCCAATGGCCTAAATCCAACAGGAAGTCCGCCATTTTGAATCAAATGGCTAATTTTAGCCATTTCCTGCCCTTATACTCTCTCTAATAACTCAGAGGATGTTTGGATGTTATCAACTTCATATTTATTTTGTTCTATCTACACACCAGGGGGAATCTAAATTTCAGAAATGCTGAGTTTTCACCATAGGGCGTGGCCGTGACACCACAGTGAATTTCGATTATTCGCCAGGAAATTTTGATTGCCTCTCATTCAAACCTGCATTATCCAATCTGGATCAAACTTCCGCAGTAGGATGACGGTCCGCCCTTGAACCCATACATATGATAATATTTACAAACAGTAACTAACTAACTTGTCACAAAATTAATTAAGTTCTGATTGGATGTCATCCCCACCAAGCATTTTTGTCTTGTTTTCATTCGCTGACGAAAGTGTCAATTTCATCATCATTTCTGTCCTTTTAGGTAGTTTTAATTTAGTTATCGTCTCGTTTTTGTCATGCAAAAAAGGGTCGTTGACGAAAACTATGAGAAAAATATTTAATCAATAAAATTAACACTGGTGGATAGAACTGAGGCACAGGTGGAGCTTGTGTTCAATCAGACAGGTCCCTTTTTTATTAGGGACTGAATAGTCAACTCCAGGTCTCTTGCTTACAAGAGAGTCTCTTCCTTCATGTCTGTTAACTGTTTTTCTTTCATATAGAAAAAGACAGACAGCCAGCCTTGAAGGGGCCCCCAACCAAAATTTTCTTCTGATGGTTAATATGGAATCTTAGCTTTTCCAGAGAAATGCAGTGTGATGTCAAAGATTTCCACAAATGTATTGAAGGGGGCTCCTGTCCCTCCCATTTGGTCATAACAGTCTAATGGCCATAAGCAAAAAATTTACAATATCCTTATGTGATCTTGTTGATTCAGGGATAGGTCCCAATAAACATAATATTGGATTAGGCTTTAATTGCTGCTTAATTATCACACTAACCTCAGTGCATATTGTTTGCCAAAACCGCTGAACCTTTTTGCATTCCCAGAGGCAGTGAAATCTTGTCCCTAAAAGAGTCTTGCATTTTGGGGATTTTGGAGAGGCTCCTGTTGTGTATTTACTGTACATATATGGAGATATATAAACATTTTGTAGGATATTATATTGCATTTCTCTGAATCTGTTACATATGGATATTTTCAAGGGTAAAATTAAAATGTCCTCACATACTTCTGGTGCTGTTTGGAGTTTGATTAGAGAACTGTTAACAGCCTCCACTGTGGAAACTGTGACTTTACTGAAATTTCAATCCCAAACAAAATACATATAAACTTATTCTGCTACACCTTATATTCTACTCAGTCCAATAAGAACTTCATTTTTCAATTATTTACCAAAAACTCATACTTTCATACAATTCATACTTTAAGAACCAAATATTTAAAATTCCCTGTGGCTCCAAAGGCAAAAGAAATTAATTTTAAGATTTTGAATGGAATCTATCCACCCAATCGCTTTTTGCACCAGCGATTTGGCTTTGAAATAAACTGTTGTATATTCTGTGACAACGATATTGAATCTACTGATCATTTGTTTGTTCAGTGTATGTTTTCTGAAGCTTTGTGGCTTGACATTTATGACTGGCTGTTTCCTACAGTAACCTTGGCTGCAAAAGTTTTGTCAAAAGGATATAATTTTTAGGTCTTATTACGAACAATTAAAAAGATTACCGTGTAGTAAACACCATTTTGGTTCTAGGGGAAGCATATTGACGTAACTCCAAGTAAATAAAAGTTACCCCTAAATTCTATCCTTTTTTCAACATAATCTGATGGATAAGCACTGTTGATCAGTGCTCATGTGACATCTATCCCTCTAATCTTAATAGCACAATAGCTTTCACACAGTCACACATGCTTTCCACTATATACACTGTGTGCAGAATTATTAGGCAAATGAGTATTTTGACCACATCATCCTTTTTATACATGTTGTCCTACTCCAAGCTGTATAGGCTTGAAAGCCAACTAACAATTAAGTAAATCAGGTGATGTGTATCTCTGTAATGAGGAGGGGTGTGGTCTAATGACATCAACACCCTATATAAGGTGTGCTAAATTATTAGGCAACTTCCTTTCCTTTGGCAAAATGGCTCAGAAGAGAGATTTAATGGACTCTGAAAAGTCAAAAATTGTGAGATGTCTTGCAGAGGGATGCAGCAGTCTTGAAATTGCCAAACTTTTGAAGTGTGATCACCGAACAATCAAGCATTTCATGGCAAATAGCCAACAGGGTCGCAAGAAGCGTATTGAAAAAAAAGGCGAAAAATAACTGCCCATGAATGGAGGAAAATCAAGCGTGAAGCTGCCAAGATGCCATTAGCCACCAGTTTGGCCATATTTCAGAGCTGCAACGTTACTAGAGTATCAAAAAGCACAAGGTGTGCAATACTCAGGGACATGGCCAAGGTAAGGAAGGCTGAAAAACAACCACCTTTGAACAAGAAACATAAGATAAAACGTCAAGACTGGGCCAAGAAATATCTTAAGACTGATATTTCTAAGGTTTTATGGACTGATAAAATGACAGTGACTCTTGATGGGCCAGATGGATGGGCCCGAGGCTGGATCAGTAAAGGGAAGAGAGCTCCACTCTGACTCAGACGCCAGCAAGGTGGAGGTGGGGTATTGGTATGGGCTGGTATCATCAAAGATGAACTTGTGGGGCCTTTTTGGGTTGAGGATGGAGTGAAGTGATGGATGATGGAGTGAACTCCCAGACCTACTGCCAGTTCCTGGAAGACACCTTCTACAAGCAGTGGTACAGGAAGAAGTCGGTATCGTTCAAGAAAAACATGATTTTCATGCAGGACAATGCTCCATCACATGCATCCAAATACTCCACAGCATGGCTGGCCAGTAAAGGTCTAAAAGAAGAAAAAATAATGACATGGCCCCCTTGTTCACCTGATCTGAACCGCATAGAGAACCTGTAGTCCCTCATAAAATGTGAGATCTACAGAGAGGGAAAACAGTACACCTCTCTGAACAGTGTCTAGGAGGCTGTGGTGGCTGCTGCACGCAATGTTGATCGCAAACAGATCAAGCAACTGACAGAATCTATGGATGGAAGGCTTTTGAGTGTCATCGTAAAGAAAGGTGGCTATATTGGTCACTGATTTGTTTTTGGTTTTGTTTTTGAATGTCTGAAATGTTTATTTCTAAATTTTCTGTTGTTATATTGGTTTACCTGGTGAAAATAAACAAGTGAGATGGATACATATTTGGTTTTTATTCAGTTGCCTAATAATTCTGCACAGCAATAGTTACCTGCACAAACAGATATCCTCCTAAGATAGCCAAATCGAAAAAACCCCACTCCAACTTCCAAAAATATTAAGCTTTGAGATTTACAAGTCTTTAAGGTTGATTGAGAACATAGTTGTTGTTCAATAATAAAAAGACTCCTATCAAATACAACTTGCCTAATAATTCTGCACACAGTGTACACACTCACAGTAGCACCTAACACATCACACCAAACACGTCGCGTGAAAGGGAATGGGCGGGTCTTCCCACACTCCTGTTTCCTGCACCCTGCCTGGGGTGGGAGGCTGGCTAGTAGTTAGGGGCTGGTCAGCTGCTTCCCCGGGTTTCTTAGATAATATCTACTGAGGCTTCTTGTTTTTTCCATCTTTCTTTTTTTTTAAAAGAGCCACTTTGATAAACAGTCTCAGACTGTGGCATCAGTGGTATGTACCATGATTTGAAGCCATACAAAATGACTTAAAAACATATTTGGCTACCACAGAATGTTCAGCATTATTAAAATGTTTGCTTATTTACACTAGTTACTAGTTACTGTTTAGAATTAATTTCTCAGATACTATTTTCATTTTATTTCCTCTTCTAATATTTCATATTTTAATTCTTTGTTAGGTTCAGCTCTTTTGAAAGCAAATTCTTAATATCTTAAATACTTAATAATTAAAATTAAATCCTCAGAACATGAGGATTTATGATTAAATTAGGGAAGCTTCAGAATATTTTTTAGACTCATGACTGTGATGCTGATGGGCTATTTTGATATGCATGCTTGTCTGCAGATTCTTCTTCCATAGTTAATGACTCACTATTTTGACTTTCCACGTCATGATTGTTAACTGGTATGAAGTTATTTCATAAGAGCCCCACCTTGTTCTATAAACAGCGTTCATGTCTACGTTTTCAGTTTCAATAGCAACATACCCGTAGATCATCAGTTCTAAAAATAAATTTATGAACAGCAGCTTGCATAACATGATATATATCATTCATAAAGGATGATGCATTTTCTCCAGACTAGAGGCCTCGCTTGTTTGTTCAAGTGTTTATGCTTTTAAATGTATCCTGGATTAAATTGTTAGTTTATGTTAGTTTGATTGGTGATCTTGTAATTGGTCCATTCCCTGACTAATTCACCAAACATACAGACATTAGTATTGTTGTACCCTTCTATCAAAGACAGAAAAAACCCACCATGGTCACTCCAATAACTTGAAACTGACAAAATAGATAAATGTTTTCTCAAAATTAACTAATGAAAAGCACACATTGCTTTTGAATTGTAGTTTAAAAATAATTATTCCTAAAAACAAACCAAATTGGACTGGACAAAATTCTTGGTATTCCTAGAAAAGACCGAAAATAAGTTGATTATAAGGATATGTTAAACTAAGGTGTGTCCTATAATTAGCATCACAGGTGTCTTCTAACATGTAGTCAGTCAGTCTGCCTATTCAAAATGTGAAAAGTAGTCACGGTGTGTACAACACTGGACCACACAAAGATAAGGAAAGAGAAGTCCCAGGAGATGATTGATATTTTTTTTAACGCTCACACTGCCGTGTAGTGTACAGTAGAGTCATTTTAGTTCCCAAATTATGAGTCTGGGTGGCTTGTCTGCAATTTGGAAGTTAATATCCTTTTGGGACTGCAGAGATTAAAGCTGTGATCTAGTCTCAGCCTGTATCCACCATTTGATTTGACTGAAGATTGCAAAGCTTTAATTATCACAATACATTTTAACCCAACTGTCAAATGTCAAACTATTAGATAAAAAATGTGAAGTTCACAATTCTCTTAAATAAAATTTTAATGACAAACATGAATGGCTGTACTTTTTTCACAGACACGAATGTTTACAACCATAATATTTATTAATTTACTGTATTTGGCTTCATATAGTGCACTTATGATAGTGTATGTTAATATTTAGATATGTTGCAGGCTGATGTGAACTTGAGATGATCTAGAGAAAGAAAAACACATATTCAGGTGATGTCTTTACCCTATGAAATGCATGCACAATGTTGTCATCTCATTGACTGCTAGCTACACAATGGACTGTCACTGTGGTTACATCGTATCGTACATCATCATCTATGTAAACCACGTTCAAAGATGTTGCCACAGTTCTGCAGTTGTAATTATTTATCATATATTTTGTTCATTATGAAGATGGAGAATGTTTTGAAAATGGTCCCAAAAGGCAGTGGCTATGGTGGTTGTCATAGATGCCTCAGTAGTGTATTACCTGATGTGTCTGGTTCCTGCTGCTAGCTGTCTGCCACAAACTCGTGTGTAACAAAACTCGCTGTCGGCTGTCTCAAAAATTACTCGAAGGAAAAATTGAGGTCTGGGGGCAGGCGAGGGGCTGTCCCCCTTGGTGCAGAATAGAGGTTTGGATGATGCCACAGCCGTAAGAAGGCATGCAGTATGTGCACTGTATGTACACAAAACACAGCAACAGCAGATTTCAGGTTTCCGGTATTGTGTCCAAAAGGGATTTCCTATCTTTTTTTAATGTTTTATCTTTGCTGATATCAGTAAATAGACTGCGGGGCACAGGATTTATGAAGGGCTTATATATAAAATGAAGAAATGTTTGTTTTTACCCTCATTAATAAATAATATGTTGTAGCATCTGTTAAGACATTGAAGAAGATGGCGAGAGATTACCAGCAAAAGTTGCCCTTTTATTAACAATTAAATGGTTGCTGTGGGCCGCAAACATGCCAAAAACAACAAAATTTACAACAATAAATAAATAGCAATTTTTTGGGGCAAAAAACGAAAAATCACTTTTTGGCACGACTGGCTGTTTAGATGACAAATCGCTCCACTGCCACTGTGTACAGTGTGGCGGCATGTACGTTTTGCCTACTGCAGTGCAGTACACATTCACATTAAAATTCAAATCAGTTTATTGCACCCTATAAATTCTAATACACGTGTCAGACTTAAGGCCCGCGGGCCACATCCAGCTGCCTTTTGATTCTATACGGCCCACAAGATGATTTCATATAGCTATTATTAATAGCATGCAGGTAAATGGCACTCCCACCACTTGTACTACAAATCCGACAATGCACTTCATCAGCTGCCACGCAGGCCAAGACCTGTGTCTAACCCATTTTTCATGTTGCCAGTGACACATATTAATCAGTGATCAGCGGATACAAACATCGGTCAGCACTTTTTACAGTGACATTTAATTCAGCCTGACCCCCAAAAATGACCAAATGAGAAGTGGAAAACAGGGATTTTTCTAAACAGGTGGGAGGCAAAGGTCCTGGTTGCTGACGTCTCTTTTCCTCACCTGCAATGTGCAAGCTAAAGTGCGGCTTGGTGGGACAGATAGGGGAGAGGATTCAGAGTGTGACCTGCACAGGTGAGCTGACAGTGCAACACTGTGTCACACACCAGGAAACGCTGCACAGCAAAGTCCTGAAGACAGAATGCACCATACACACCATATCAGAGAGGGTGAACTTTATAAGAGGCAAAGGTTTAATTCACCGCAGCTTCAGTCTTTTCTGTCGGAAATAGCTTCTGAATTTTCTGACGTGCCTTATCACTCAGGTGTGATGAGCTACTTGGGGAAATCTGTCAAGTTCATGAGAAGTAAAGTAAAAGCCTCAGCAGAGCTTTGGGATGAAAGGTGGCTGTGTGAGTCCAAACCAGCAACATGTTTATTAGATCCCATTCCTATTAGACTGTTCAAAGAAGTCTTTCCAATTATTGATGCTTCAATCTTAAAAAATTATCCATCTGTCTTTATTAGTTGGCTATGTACCACAGGCCTTCAAGGGGGCTGTCATTAAACGGCTACCTAAAAAGTGTGGCGAGATAAACTATTTAGCATTACATGTATTAGTTACGTTTGCTAGCAATTATTTGTTAGTTTTATTTGTATTTAGCAGTATATACCTTTTTGTGGTCTGGAACAGACTTTTTCCTTCTCAAAGTGTGTAGGCTGGTCATTCCTTAGGTGTAGTTGTCATAGAAACCAGTGTAGGAATTCTAAAAAAGGGTAAATTCTTTAGGAGAAGTGGAGGACAGGGGATATAAGCAGAGGACAGACTGTGAGAAGCTTAGACTGGATGGGGCAGAGGGACAGAGAGTTGAGGTCTGATCCAGTCTCTCAGATATCTGATTAAACATGTTTTATGTCATATACTCTGTTAATAAATGCTTGAATAAATGTTTACATTATGACGTGATTATTTGCATGACCTGTGTGTTTCTTTTCACCATCAACGAACCTGGATGGGATCACTGGATTGAAAGTTTTAAACAAAGTAAAGATTCTTAAAGTAGGATTGGACAACAAATCCCAACAAAAGCCATCACACGACCCAACTGTCTTAGCTAATTATAGGCCAGTCCTTCTCAAATAGTGGGGCGTGCCCCCCCCCCCCCCCCCCCCCCCCCCCAAAAAGGGGATCGGTGCACTACCGGGGGGGGGGCACGTCTGACCCCGAGAACATGCTTTTTTTTGCCGTACTAGAATAAAGTGTAATTGCACATCGACTGCAGTAGGTGGCAGTGGTGCTCTCATTGTCAGAGTGTGCGCAATAATCAATAGCTCTGTGGTGTACTTTTCTTTTCTTTTTTTTTTTTTGCCTACTTACAGTGTAGAGCAGGTTCTGCAGCGACTAGGGTTGCGGTGGGGAGGCAAAAGGTTTTCTTCTTCCTAGGGGGGGCATAAGAGAAAATAATTGAGAAGCACTGTTATAGGCCAATCTCCAACCTGCCTTTTCTCTCAAAAATTCTTGAAAGAGTAGCTGTAAAAAAGCTAACTGTTCATCTGCAAAGGAACGGTTTATTTGAAGAGTTTCAGTCAGGTTTCAGAATTCATCACAGTACAGAAACAGCAATAGTGAAGGTTACAAATGATCTTACATCCTCTGAGAGTGGACTCATCTCTGTTCTTGTCCTGCTGGACCTCAGTGCAGCTTTTGATACTGCTGACCCAGTGTTGTAGTTAAGACCACCTAACCCGAGACCGAGACAAGACCAAGACCAGAGTGTATCGAGACTGAGACAACACCAAGACTTTTAGGGTCCAAGACCGAGGGAGGGCGAGACCGAGACAAGACCAAGACCAGTGCCTGACACTATATGACACAGTAAAATGTAAAACATGATCAAAATCACTTCTCAAATTGATCTGAAAGATCCACATTCCCATAAAATCACCTAGATATTAAACACTTATTAAACAATGTAACTATCACGTTTTTAATGCAACAACAGGAAGTGACATCTTGCTGGGAACTGTAGTTTTTATTCTTTAAGGCCTTTCATAGCTCCACTGGTGCTGAAAACTAATGTTTGATTATGGCTTTCTGAATACAAGTAGGACTGCAACTATCAATTATTTTAGTAATCAAATATTTTATTTATCCATCCATCCATCCATCCATTTTCGTCCGCTTATCCGGGGCCGGGTCGCGGGGGCAGAAGCCTAAGCAGAGAAGCCCAGGCTTCCCTCTCCCCAGCCACCTCCTCCAGCTCATCCGGAGGGACCCCAAGGCGTTCCCAGGCCAGCCGAGATACATAATCTCTCCAGCGTGTCCTGGGTCTACCACGGGGCCTCTTCCCGGTGGGACATGCCCGGAACACCTCACCCAGGAGGCAGCCAGGAGGCATCCTAATCAGATGCCCGAGCCACCTCAACTGGCTCCTTTCGATGTGGAGGAGCAGCGGCTCTACTCTGAGCCCCTCCCGGATGGCCGCACTCCTCACCTTATCTCTAAGGGAGAGGCCAGCCACCCTTCGAAGGAAACTCATTTCTGCCGCTTGTATTCGCGATCTTATTCTTTCGGTCACTACCCAAAGCTCGTGACCATAGGTGAGGGTAGGAACGTAGATCGACCGGTAAATCGAGAGCTTCGCTTTTACGCTAAGCTCCCTCTTCACCACGACGGACCGGTGCACCGTCCGCATCACAACAGAAGCAGCCCCGATCCGCCTGTCGATCTCCCGCTCCCTTCTCCCATCACTCGTGAACAAGACCCCGAGATACTTAAACTCCTCCACTTGAGGCAAGAACTCGTTCCTGAGCCGGAGATGGCACTCCACCCTTTTCCGGCTGAGGACTATGGCCTCAGACTTAGAGGTGCTGATTCTCATGCCAGCCGCTTCACACTTGGCTGCGAACCGTTCCACTGCGAGCTGGAGGCCCCCCCCTGATGAAGCCAACAGAACCGCATCATCTGCAAAAAGCAGAGATGAGACTCTGAGGCCACCAAGGAAGAAGCCTTCCGCCACCTGGCTACGCCTAGAAATTCTGTCCATAAAAATTATGAACAGAACAAAGGGCAGCCCTGACGGAGTCCAACACCCACAGGAAACAAATCCGACTTATTACCGGCTATACGGACCAAGCTCTCACTGTGGTTGTACAAGGACTGAATGGCCCGCAACAATGGGCCAGACACCCCATACTCCCGCAGAACCTCCCAAAGAACACCCCGAGGAACACGGTCGAATGCCTTCTCCAAGTCCACAAAGCACATGTAGACTGGTTGGGCAAACTCCCACGCACACTCGAATATCCTTGAGAGGATAAAGAGCTGGTCCAGCGTTCCACGACCAGGACGAAAACCGCATTGTTCCTCCTGAATCCGAGGTTCGACTAACGGACGCACCCTCCTTTCCAGCACTCTGGCATAGACCTTACCGGGGAGGCTGAGTAGTGTGATCCCCTGAAAGTTGGAGCACACCCTCCGGTCTCCCTTCTTAAAGATGGGGACCACCACCCCGGTCTGCCAATCCAATGGCACTGCCCCAGATCTCCACGCGATGTTGCAGAGGCGTGTCAACCAAGACAGCCCTACAACATCCAGAGCCTTCAGGAACTCAGGGCGAATCTCGTCCACCCCAGGGGCTCTGCCACCAAGGAGTTGTTTAACTACCTCAGTGACCTCACCCCCAGTAATGTTCAAGTCATCCCCCTCATCCCCAGACTCTGCTTCCACTACAGAAGGCGTGTCAGTGGGATTCAGAAGGTCCTCGAAGTATTCCTTCCACCGTCCGACTATAGCCTCAGCTGAAGTCAGCAGCACCCCCCCCGCACTATAAACAGTGTGAGTGAAGCACTGCTTTCCCCTCCTGAGTCGCCTGACGGTTTGCCAGAATCGCTTCGATGCCGTCCGAAAGTCTTTTTCCATAGCCTCACCGAACTCCTCCCACACCCGAGTTTTTGCTTTGGCCACTACCCGAGCTGCATTCCGCTTGGCCTGACGATACCTGTCAGCTGCCTCCGGAGTCCCACAGGCTAACCAAGCCCGATAGGACTCTTTCTTCAGCTTGATGGCTCCCTTCACCTCCGGTGACCACCATCTG
Source organism: Archocentrus centrarchus (assembly GCF_007364275.1). Lineage (NCBI taxonomy): Eukaryota > Metazoa > Chordata > Actinopteri > Cichliformes > Cichlidae > Archocentrus > Archocentrus centrarchus. The sequence goes on from NW_022060145.1 coordinate 9,503,028, forward strand.
GTTCGGGGGTTACCACCACGACAGGCACCAACCACCTTGCAGCCACAGCTCTGAGCAGCAGCCTCAACAATGGAGGTGCGGAACATGGTCCATTCGGACTCAATGTCCTCAGCCTCCCTCGGAATGCTGTCGAAGTTCTGCCGGAGGTGGGAGTTGAAGATCTCCCGGACTGGGGCTTCTGCCAGGCGTTCCCAGCGCACCCTCACAATACGTTTAGGTGTGCCAGGTCTGTCCAGCATCTTCCCCCGCCACCTGATCCAACTCACCACCAGGTGGTGATCAGTTGACAGCTCAGCTCCTCTCTTCACCCGAGTGTCCAGAACATACGGCCGCAGATCTGATGATACGATTACAAAATCGATCATCGACCTGCGACCTAGGGTGTCCTGGTGCCATGTGCACTTATGGACATCCTTGTGTTCGAACACGGTGTTTGTTATGGACAAACTGTGGTTTGCACAGAAGTCCAATAACAAAACACCATTCGGGTTCAGATCGGGCAGGCCGTTCCTCCCAATCACGCCCCTCCAGGTCTCACTGTCATTGCCCACATGAGCGTTGAAGTCTCCCAGCAAGACTATGGAGTACCCAGATGGAGCACTCTCCAGCACCCCACCCAGCAACTCCAAAAAGGGTGGGTACCCTGAACTGTCATTCGGCGCATAAGCGCAAACAACAGTCAGGACCCGTTCCCCAGCCCGAAGGCGCAGGGAAACTACCCTCTTGTCCACCGGTGAAAACTCCGATGTACAGGCAGCAAGCCGGGGGGATACAAGAATACCCACCCCAGCTCGCCGCCTCTCACCGAGGGCAACTCCAGACTGGAACAGAGTCCAGCCCTTCTCCAGGAGACTGGTTCCAGAGCCCAGGCCATGCGTTGAGGTGAGCCCAACTATATCTAGCTGGTATCTCTCAACCTCACGCACTAGCTCAGGCTCCTTCCCCACCAGAGAGGTGACATTCCATGTCCCAATAGCCAGTTTCGATAGCCGGGGATTGGATCGCCAGGACCTCCGCCCTCGGCCACCGCCCGACACACACTGCACCCGACCCCTACGACACCTCCTGCGGGTGGTGGGCCTGCAGGAGGGCGGGCCCATGTAACCTCTTCGGGCTGCGCCCGGCCAAGCACCACGGGCTAATGCCTGGCCACCAGACGCTCTCCCTCGAGCTCCCTCCCCAGGCCTGGCTCCAGGGTGGGGCCCCGGTAACCCTATCCCGGGCAGGGTAAACTGTTCCCTTGTTTTTTCACTCATAAGGGTCTTCTGAACCGCTCTTTGTCTGGACCCTCACCCAGGACCAGTTTGCCATGGGAGACCCTACAAGGGGGACAAGCCCCCAGACAACATAGCTCCTGGGATCACTGGGACACACAAACCCATCCACCACGATAAGGTGGCGATTCATTATTACTCCGCCAATTAATCAAGTAATTGGATAAGAAATAATTTTTCATTTTAACAATTCATCAGCATATTTTAACTTCCGTACTGCAGTTTATCTCTGTGTGAAACAAACAACGATGGATGGAGCAGCTATAAAGTTCTCTTTTCTTCATGTTGCTGATCAGGTGGTTGATGAAGGACCTCCAGCTGTTTCACAGTAGTGGTTATAGGAACAAGAGCTCCTTTCGCTCCACCTGAGCTCACCATTGCTACTTTTCCACCGCCGAGGTGCCGTGCTCGTGCCAGTACTGGTGCTGGTTTAAATGAACCAGCAAAACGCTTAAGAACACGCTTTGTGAACTGCTCATACATAGCTTCAGCAGCCTCCCGTCAGCGCCCCTAGTGTCAGCCTCAGCAGCTTCCTTGTCTCAGCCCCAGTCTCTCCCGTCAGCTGCTGTAGAGCCCCTAGTTTCCCAGTCAGAGCCCTTATCACCTTTATCCTCACCACCACCAGATATACCCAAACAATCCCTGGAGTTGCCCCAGCCATCTGAGGACATCGTTGTGTGCCCTGCTCTGCAGCCACAGTCTGAGTCTCAATCCACACCAGCTGCAGCAGCTTCACAGCAGCCTTGGCCTGCACCACCTGAGCCAGAGCCAGAGGGTCCCGAGCCTCGTCACTGCCATGTCCGGAGGCTCACTCCGAGCCACCAGGGGGTCCCGAACTGGAGCCCGAGCCATCAGGGGGTCCCGAACCAGAACCCGAGCCGTTAAGGAGTCCCGCTCAGTCCGAGCTGTTAAGGGGTCCCGCTCAGCCCGAGCGTTCTGAGTCTTCCAAGTGTTCCGAGTCTTCGACCATCCATGGCTCAGGAGAATCTAGGCCAGCTAAGGCTCTGGAGAGTCTCCGCCGCATGCCACGTGGCCGCCCGCCTGAGGTCATCCGTTACCGCCACCGCTGGGAGCGCGGTCGGCCCCTTGACCTGCTTTGCCGCCGCTGGGAAAGTGGTCGGCCCCCTGACCTGCTTTGCCGCCGCTGGGAGCGCGGTCGGCCCCCTGACCTGCTTTGCCGCCGCTGGGAGCGTGGTCGGCCCCCTGACCTGCTTTGCCGCTGCTGGGTGCGCGGTGGGCCCCCTGACCTGCTTTGCTGCCGGGAGCGCAGTCAGCATCCCATGTCGTCTCGCCACCGCCGCCACCGCCGGGAGCGCGGTCAACCTCCCGTCTCATCTCGCCGCCGACGCCAGGAGCGCGGTTGGCCTCCCGATGAACCTTGTGTTCCTTGGCCTGTGAGTCCTGCCCTTTGGCCTGGGCGGCCCCTGAACAACTCAAACTGTTTTTCTGGCCCTGTGCTGTTTTTTGTTTGGGCCTGGTGTTTTTGTTTTCGGATCTTTGGCCCTTGACCCCTCCTGAACTGTTTGTTGGACTGTTTTTTCCGACTTTGTGCCACCGATCTTTGTTTTGGTTTGGTTTTCATTTTGGACTGTGTTATTTCCCTGAACTATTTTGCTTTGTTTGGTCTCCTGGGTTTTGTTTGAGTCGGTCCCTCCATCCGGTTCCCCCTCCTCCTCCTCTTCCTTCCTCCCTCCTCCTTACTCCTTTTTGTCTGATATGTTCTGGGTTTCTTTTGTTTATGGGGTTTAGTTTGCTTTCTTGTGTTTCCTGGTGTCAAGTCTGTGTCTTGGTTCCCCCCTCTGTCTTCCTGTTTTATTTTGACAGTCGTCTGGTCTTGTTTTGGTAATCAGGGTCACCTGTGTTCCTACCTGTTTCCTCTTCCCTGATCAATCCTCCTGTGTATTTAAGTTCAGTGTTTTCAGTGCCTGTTGTTGTGTTGTCATCTTCTCGCTGTGTGCTTCCTGTTTGTTGACTCTGTTTCCCTGAGATCTAGTGAAGTGTATTCCTGTCCTGCGTTTGTTGCCACTAGCCCTGTCTAGTCTGGCTTTTTGTTCTGCTCCTGTGAATAAAGTGGATTTTAAGTCTAATCTCTGCCTGGCGTATCCTGCATTGTTGTCCTCCTGCCTGCCTGCCACACAGACGTTACATGACACAATGTTGTGGATGCCTTTCCACTTCATGATTGTTCACTGGTATGCAGTTATTTCATAAGAGCCCCACCTTGTTCTATATACAGCATCTATGTGCAAGATTTTTGTTTCAATAATAACAGCAACACACCCATAAATCCTCAATTCTAAAAATACATGTGAGAAAAGCAGCTTGCATAACATACTAGACATCAAACATCATTCATAGAAAAATAGTGATTATTCATAAAGGATGATTAGTTTTATCCAAACAAAAGACCTTTCTTCTTGTTTGTTCAAGTGTTTATGCTAATAAATGTGTACGGTATTTTAGTGTTAGGTAGTTTATGTTAGCTTTTGATAGGTGATCCTGTAATTCTTCCATTCCCTGACTGAATCATACAAGCGTAAATACGTTCAGTCAGCCTGGGAACACACAAAAGGGAACAAAATGGGTCATTTTAAACAGTTCACAACATTTGCGAGTGTACTGTACTGTACAACCTTTGCAACCAATCCATTTGGGAAATTCCTTCCTAGATATTCCAGAATGAACTGTAAGTGGTATTATTACAAAATGGAACCATTTTGAAACCACAGCAACTCAGCTAAAAGTTATACTGTAGAGATGGGCCATCTATGTCGAGGCCTATAGTGATTAAAAGTCACCAACCTACTGTTGATTCAGTAACCACAGATTTCCAAACCAACTTTGGCACTAACACCAGCAAAAAAAGACGTGTGCACTGCGAGCTTCGTGGCATTGGTTGCCATATATATCAATATTTTACTTAACTGTTGACTACCTGTATGAGGCAGAATTAGAAGCACCTGACACTGTGGACTATGTTTTTTTCAGTTGTTAATTTTCTTACCTCATCTTCCGTATTCTGCATTGGGGTCCACTTCTTGCCTGACACACAGCCAATCCATGACACTTATTTTTCAATTTTAATTATGCTAATGATTAATTGTGCTTTAATCAACTCTATACTATTCAAAAAAAAAAAAAAAAAAAAAAAAAATATATATATATATATATATATATATATATATATGATTTTTTTTTTTTTTGGGGGGGGGGGGGGGGGGGGGGGGTCTCATTTATTATCTTACCTTTATTTGAAGTTCAAATCCTTGCACCTGTCCTTCTCAGCACTGCTGCTGGGACAGCACTGTTGTCCCTATCGGTGCGGCACAGTACTTTCTGTCTTACCTCGGTGGTGGAACAGTAGCGGGGCCGGCAGTAGCATAGGACAAGGGTGGGCTCAGCCCACCCAAATCTGATTCTTGCCCACCCAATCAAAATCTCCCATACTGCCTGCGGGCAGCGAATGGTACTCCCATCAAGCTACGCCTACAATAGTTTTTATTTTCCACACTTTGACTTTCTCACACGCTTTCGTCACACGTTCGTGGTTCGAGACCAGCTAGTTTGCGGGGCCGGAACTGAACCCGTTTTTCGGCCGAGCACCGAGTGTTTCGGCGGTGGAAAACCCGCCTCATGGTTCAAATTACGGCACGGGCTCCGGAAGCCTGTTGGTGGGAAAGAGGCCTGATTCAGGGCTGCACCCCCTCGTTTCGTGCTTTTCCTTAATCTGGGTCACACACCTGATTTCCATGTTAATATTTTTACTTCTTTTTACCATGAGCATGTATCGCGTCTATCAGTAAATCTAGCACTGGGGTATCCCCAACAGCTCCCGTCCCGCTGCTGCCCGTGCTGAAATATCTCCCCCTGAGCAGGTTACCTGCTCCGTCTCCTCCTCTGTCCAATCAGCAGACAATCTACCGACTAGTTTCTCTGCACAAGCACCTCTGATGCTAGTCCTACTCTAACCACATCCCCAGACCCAAAGCAGGTCCTTCCTCTGGCCATTTCAGCACCAAGTCCTGCCGTTGCGGACCTGAATAGCACTGTGCCCACACCAGGGTTATTATAGTTAACGAAAACGAACGAAATAACGAAAACTAAAATTGAAAAAACATTGTCGTTAACTGAAATAAATAAAGGCTACAATTAAAAGGAAAAAACGATAACTAACTAAAACTGTATTGTGAGTTTAAAAAACTAACTAAAACTAACTGAAATTATTGTGGATTGATCATTTTTCCGCTCTCCAAGTTTAAGCTGGGAGCGCCATCGGGCAGCTGTGTGCGTGCGTGTGCGCGAGAAAGCAGCAGAGTCGCTCTGAACCGATCGGGATCAGAGCGGGTCCACGCTGCCGCGACGCTGTGATGAACCTGTTCAGTCCTTGTGCGTTTCTATGGCGTTATATTTAGGTCAAAAGTCACGCGCGTGCAAAAAAACAATCTGCGCGAGAAAAAAATAATACCGCGCAAATAATTTAATTTCACGGGCGCAGGAATGCATTCACATTCGCTCAATGAATTTCTGCATGCGTAGAACTCAGCAGCCATGTGCACAGAGAAGCCACCTTGCACGCGAGACTGTCTGCTGAGCGCACGCTGCAGCAGTTTCACACGCCCGCGGGTTACTCGGGTTACAAAATTCTACGCGAGCGAAGAAACTGACTTTTGACCGTCCGGGGCGGAGCCCAAAGGATTCACAAGCCCTCACATGATCGGTCACTTTTAAATTGATCACGCCCACAGGGTGAGGGCCTTGACCTTGATTGACAGCAGTTGTTACAGGAAGTCCGAAGTCGGAATACCGCCACAAGGAAATGAATGTCAAATGCTGCCAGCATCACCTCATCTAGATTTAATGAAGTAAGTATATTTTATTTTGGCTAGAGGGCTCTGTAACAGTCACAAATGGTATTGTTTCGAAGAAACAGTTGTGTTACCTTAACATATATGTCTCAGCAACATTTAGCAAGCTGTCGAAATTGTTTTTATACCAATGTAATCTGCGATGGTAAAGTTAGCTGGCTCCCTAGCTGGCTAGTTCACGGGATTGTGGTGGCTGGTTGCTTGTTCTAAGTGTTAATATATTGCAGGTTCTGGCCAGAAACATTTCACAGGCCGGCATGCGACCGGACCGTTCGGTAACGACCGAACAACCGCTTGCTAATGCTAGTGGCCGCGTCGCTAGCTAACTGTTACGTTAGCAATCCTTTCTGGTAGCTAATTGCTGAAATTACCAGGGCCATTAAGCGCTTGCTAGAACCCAATATTGACATTGTGAATATCCCTTTGGAGGTGTTATGTATCCATTTGCGTTGTTTTTTAAGAGACAACATATACATCATTCTATCTGGTTTGGTCATTAGCTAACATGTTTTACTCGCCAACATCATAAACTTAGTACTTTCTTCATACTGGCATAAAACGGGGATGCCTTTATATGAGTAGTGTAAAGTATTCCAATTGCTTTATTGAATATGCTGCAAATCTAAATGTTGACACTGCTTTTGTGTGTGTGCCCCATAGTATAAAATCAAGGCGCCAACCCCACCTTCCCACGATTAGTTTTTGATGTGGCTGAATGGCAGAACAAAAAGAGGTGAACTCAAGTCCAGAATTCATTATTTACAAAACTCACTATTTGCAGAGCCTTTTTTTTTTTTTAATCATTTCCTCATTTCTCCTGTGTCCTTTAGGACCAACTGCGCAATGCAGCCATCAATTTGTTGTCCATCCTGAGAAGTTCTTTGAATAATCCAATACCAAATGATATGTATCACCAGCTATTTCATTCCTATCATCACTGCATTATGCTGTGTTTTATGTATATACAAATGCATATGTTATTTATGGAACCACCACAGCAGTTGCATTAAGTTGTTGATTAATTATGTGTGTATGTGTATTGAATGTTGTAAATGAAGCTCAGGGACAGAGCACTACACAGCCAAGGTCAGCTAGTGGCACAATGCAGGACACACTGCAGGAACCAGCAGGGCAAAGTTCAGTTTGTGTACCTCAACAGGCACCTTCAGGGACTGCTCTTCAGCAAAACATGGCCAGGTTTGGATGTTATCCAAATGTTATTGTTAGCCTAAGCCTTTTAAACTTTATGATTGAGTTTTTATGCGTTTTACTTTGTCAGCAAAGTACAAAGGGAAAATTACCAACTGAGATGTTTCAATTCTTCAACTAGTTGTTTTACAGTTGATGTTAATTTCACTTGGTCTGCTACCTTTCTCTCAGATGTTTTCCTGGACCATCTGAGGAGCTAATGCTTTTACAAGCAGGGTTGGGAAGGATGACTGTGAATGTTCCCAATGATGCTGGCCATAAGGAAGTATGTGACCTGCTATGAAATTATTAATGAAGAATGGATTCTTGTTTTTTAAGAATTTGCACAAATTAATAATAATGCATACTAGTGTGGTGAACACGCCCAATCTTGTCTGATCTCTGAAGCTAATGAGGGTCAGCCATGGTTAGTACTTTGATGGGAGACTGCCTGGGAATCCCAGGCGCTGTAGGTTGGGGATGGCTGGGGCTCAGGAGGTAGAGCGGAGTCATGTACTAATTGGAAGGTTGGTGGTTTGATACCTGCTGTAGTTTGCATTCCAAAATATCTTTGGGCAAGATATTGAACCTCAAGTTGCTCCAGATGTATTAACTGGCATGCGAATGTTGGATTGAAAGAACTATAATGTAGAGAAAAAAAAAAGCTTGTATGACTGTGTTTGCTAATGAATGAATGGTAAATGGACTAGTTCTTATATAGTGCTTTTCTACTGTTTTGAGCACTCAAAGTGCTTTACAACACATTTATCTTTAACTCCATTCATACAAGCACTTCCATGGTTAACTAAGCTAAGTGCTTTTATTATCTTTATTTTATTATTATGGAAGACTTCCTGCATAGTTCCAGTGCCAAAGATCGCACAGCCCAGGGAGTCCAACCACTACAGACCTGTGGCCCTGACTTCTCACCTGATGAAGACCATGGAGAGGCTCATCCTTCATCACCTCCGCCCACTGGTGAGCTCAGCGCTGGACCCCCTGCAGTTCGCCTACCAGCCCGGCATTGGGGTGGACGATGCCATCATCTACCTGCTGCACAGATCCCTCTCTCACCTAGAGCAGGCAGGAAACACTGTGAGGGTCATGTTCTTTGACTTCTCCAGTGCTTTCAACACCATCCAGCCTGCACTACTGAGAGGGAAGATGGAGGGAGCCGGAGTAGACAGTCAGCTGACGGCATGGACCATCGACTACCTCACCAACAGACCACAGTATGTGAGGTGCCATGACTGTATGTCTGATGTGGTAGTCTGCAGCACGGGGGCGCCACAGGGCACGGTCCTCTCACCCTTTCTGTTCAGTCTGTACACCTCAGACTTCAGGTACAACTCGGACCACTGCCACCTACAGAAGTTCTCAGATGATACGGCCATCATTGGATGTGTATCAGATGGGAACGACCAGGAATACAGGGGTGTCATCAGTGACTTTGTCGGCTGGTGTGAGAACAACGCACTCCAAATCAACGCCAGCAAGACGAAGGAGATGATCATAGACTTCAGGAGGAAGCCACCCCCTACAGCACCGGTGAACATCCAGGGAAAGCATATTGAGACAGTGGTCTCCTACAAATACCTGGGTGTTCATCTCAATAACAAGTTGGACTGGACTACAAACACAGATGTCCTGTATAAGAAGGGCCAGAGTCGACTCCACCTGCTGAGGAGACTGAGGTCCTTTGGTGTCTGCAGGACTCTGTTAAAGACCTTTTATGACACAGTGGTAGCATCTGCCCTTTTCTATGCAGTGGCCTGCTGGGGGGGTGGATGCACCGAAAGGGACAGGAGCAGGATCGACAAACTGGTGCGGAGGTCTAGCTCTGTGTTGGGATGTCCTCTGGAGTCTGTGATGGTGATGGGTGAGAGGAGGATGTTAGCAAAGCTGACATCCATCATGAACAACCCCCATCACCCTCTGCATGAGACCGTGGGTGAGCTGAGCAGCTCCTTCAGTCAGAGACTGAAACATCCTCGCTGCAGGAAGGAGCGCTTTCGCAGGTCATTCATCCCAACAGCAGTTAGACTGTACAACACTTCATAATGTCTTGAGTCACTTGGACACTTTACCTCCTCTGCCATCACTTTATCCCTACAGTCCAGATACATTTTATTTATTACACTCACCCATATAATGCATACCGTGTATGCTGTGTACCTTACCGGCTACAAATGTATATAATATTTTGATATCTGTATATAGTGTTTTGATGTGTGTGTATATGTGTGTATATGTACATGTGTGTATTGACTATATATTTTCTGTATATAGTGCTTATGTATATGTGTATAGTGTTTTTCTATTTTATTTTATTCTATTCTATTTTTAGTTTTCTGTACTGAGCTGCTGTAATGCGCAAATTTCCCCGTCGTGGGATCATTAAAGTTTTATCTTATCTTATCTTATCTTATCTAACATTCACACTCCAACGCTTGCGTCAGAGAGCAACTTGGGGTTAAGTATCTTGCCCAAGGATACATTGGCATGCAGTCTGGAGTAGCCAGGAATTGGACCACCGACCTGCTGATCAGTAGGTGCCCTACTCTACCTCCTGAGCTACAGTTACCCTAAATGAATGCAAACATTTTGTATAAAGCGCTTTCAGTGCCTGAGTAGAAAAGTGCTGTATAAGAACTAGTCCATTTACCATTTAGTACAGTTTAGTATTAAGTATCAGAGCATGGCATAATTACATCTATTTCTGAAGTGCTACCATTATGAATAACACATTGCTGTGGTTGATGTTGTTGATCTGCTAAATGTTGGTGAATCAAACCTGCCTGCTCTAAATCTACAGATTACTTACATTCTTTGTGAGACGTATCCAAAAATGTCAGAACTGGAGGGTGCCTGGATACTTCACAAAGCCATGGGTACAACATTTATTAAAATGCTTTTTCTCATTGTTTTCATCATTCAAAGCAAACCAGTCATGTTGGTTTTAACTTAAAAAAAAAAAAAAGTAAAAAATTTAAACCCATGTAGGTGGAGCGAGTCAACGAAAATTCATTCTATTGTCACCTCAAGAGGAAGGATACACTGGGGCCAGTCTTGTGAAGGCCTGGGGAGGCAAGGGCTGTCTATATATTATGCCCATCCAGAACACACTGGATATTTCTCCCCTACCTTTCACAGCTCGGGAGTTCCAGGCCATGCCCAAAGCCCGGTGTGCATCGTGTCAGGAGTATGTGCCATTGCAACTCCTCAGCCTCCATGTCACGTCATGCTTCAAGTCTCAAATCATTGAAGAGGTATGACCTTTTGACATAAAGCTGAAACAGATTATTTTGTTGTCCTTCATCACTGTACATGGTGGTGAGTGAGCGTCCAAAGCAGCTGTTGCATGATGAAACCAATTTACAGTTTTTGATGCTGCTTGTGCCAAACAAGCTAATATTTTTTTAATTAGTCTGCTTTGATGAAACTTTTTGTAGACTCACTCTGATGACATTATCAACCTGGATGATGACAATCAAGTGGTAAGATATCAGGAGTTCAGTAATAATTCTAGAATTTCATGCTATTGAGATATAGATTTATAATTTTATGTAACATTTTACAGGGATCTAGTGATGTGCAGCCATCATTTCTTGAAGTTAAGGTGAGCATATTGTCTGACATAGAGGTAGACTTTATGTCCTTTATTTTTATATAGTTGTATTTTGATATGTTAGGGGAAGCTCTTTATCCGGTTAATACAAACTCACCTTTTTATCACCTTGACAGTAAGGATTCGCTGGGGATTCATCTTGTGTAAACCTTATAGGTGTACTGTCATGCAAGAGCTATGTAAAATTTAGAGTCAGATGTTTCAATCTCACAAAGTTTGTGGTCTCCTAGCCTGGCTGAATTTTACCTGTTAAATATTCTGAACAAATAACCTGGACCTTTTGTACAATGTTAGAAATGCAGTTACTAAAAAATATTGACCATTTGTAAGTGATTTATAAACAAGAATATTAACAGTACATGGATGATGCTTTTTTGGGGGGGGGGGTTAAAATGTCTTTATCCTTTTCATAGGTTCCGTGTCCATTGTGCAATCAACTCTTTACAAGGGAGGATATCCACATACATGCCAGTGTCTGTGGGGAGAGGTGATGAATAATGCTTTGTCAACACCTTCATGGGCTGATTTTACCTTTTTAAATTTTACCGTAGTTTGTTGTTTTGCTGTGCTTTAGGACAGCTGATGAATCAGTTTTAAAGATATAGATTTGTGTGCGTATAATGTTTTTGTTTTTCTTTTTTTTTTAAATTGAATTTTCCAGTCACATAAATGGGGACACAGTTAAAGAGAAGACAGAGGATACTGAGGACACAAATGAGAACTTCATGAGGTAAGCTGTGGAAAAGCTTGTATGGGGATTTGATGATGGTGAGCTGAATTGTAATACTGTAAAATAGTATTGTTTTAATGTGTTTGTGTAGCTCTTTAGAAATCCTGAAAGTGGACACATCCCAAACATTTAACATCAGTGTGACAAGGGAAGACCTGTTTCACAGGGGCCTTAAACAGTGGGACAGGCAAAAACAGGCTTCCCCCGAGAATCTTCTCCGGGTCTCTTTCATTGGAGAACATGGAATTGACCAAGGCAAGTTCCTTACTGGTACTTACTCCATTCCTGTGCTTACACTAATGTTTACTTGGAAATTTAACATTATTGCGTATTTGGCTAATATGCTCCTTTGAACAGAAACTTTTTTTTTTTAACACAGAAATGATACGAGGAATTGAGAGACGTTTCTTTGAAGGAGATGGCCAACAAGGCAAAAACCCTAAGTACAGTATTTGTGACTACCAGGAGAATAATTTCAAGTATGTAAATACAGTTGTTTGGAAAAAATGTGTACAATTAATGTAAAATACCAAAAAGAAAATGGTCTAACACCATTTTGTATAAACTGTTGGCATCTGTCTGTCTTAAGAATTTGTGGAGAGATTTTTGCCACAAGTTTGGTACAGGGGGGTCCTGCTCCAATCTTCCTGTCAAAATGGTGCTACCATTTTCTGTGCCACGGAGAGATGAAGAACGACATCATGTCCAGTGAAGTGACTGATATGGAAATGAAAAGCTTGATCAAAGAGGTACTCAAACATTTCTGCTGATGCATACTTTTTACATGTCGTGATTTTAAGTTTGTAGAAATATTTGTTACTGATAATGTGTTTCTATTTTCAGGTAGAACATGCTGACAAAGACAGGATGATGGAATTATCAGACCCAATTGTGGCATGTGGATATACAGGACCAATAAACTTTGACAGGAAAAAAGCAATCATAGAGTATGTATATTTATTGTAAAATAGTGGTCATAAAATTTTTGCCATAACTGCCTTCATGCAGAATAAATTCAATTATTACTTCCTTTGTGTCTTTTAGTGCCATCACCTTGCATGCAGTGGTGCGGCTGATCCCAGTACTCATCCAACTACGCAAGGGACTGAAGTTCTATGGTTTGGATAAGGCGTTGGCACACCACCACCAGATGTTTGAGGAGCTCTTTGTCCCTGGACATTTAAAAGATGTAAGTAAAGTTGTAAAAGGCGTGTACACTGTTTATAAATACTAAAAATGCTTATGGCATCTTTTTTTTGTGAACTATGGAACCCCACATTCTGAAAATATACAGTAGACCTCAAAAACAACAGCATCAGCATTGTGCAAACATTAACGCATCAGTGGCTGGGGTATTGTTATATTTATTGTAAACCATTTAGAAATATTTAAAGCATGTATTTCTTTTACAGGTGGATGCAGACTTCATCATGTTCGCACTGTCACCAGACTTCAGTGAGGAAGGCTCAATGAGACGACAGCAAGAGATGCGAGTCATCAATTTTCTTCAGGATTTCCTACAGAAGTTGGAAGACGAAGGTAACAGTCCTCCATAGCGCAGTTGTTTCATAACTTCTAACACCTGTACTCTATATCTTATAATTATATTTTTTCCACTGTGTTTTTATCAAAGTAATCATTAACTGAGTAATTGTTTGTACTTGTCATAACTTTATTTCTATGGTCATAGATTTTGTGCCAGCAGATATTGTGAATAAGACTTCTTTGTACATGTGCATTTCAGAAGGAGACACCCACACTGAGGGAAGCCCTGAAATTCCTGCTGCTGCTGCTGTTGTCCCTGGAGGGAAACGTCCATCTGTCCGAAGCTTCCTCCAGTGGGTAACTGGACAAGCCCACATTCCACTGATTGAATCAGAGGGACAGTCATTCAAAATAAGAGTTAATTTTGAACATGACTGTGACTCGCACTATGGAAGTCATTCTATTTGTTACCCAATAGTCAATGCTTGTGCAGTTGCCATTACATTCCCTACACGCCACCTGACCTCCTATAATGATTTTGAAATTAACCTCACTGAGGCAATCTGGGTTATGAGTTCAGCAGGCATTAAGATTTTATCAATTTTATACGCATTACAAAAGTTAAACTTTGCAGCAGAGGTTTAAGTTTATGTTCCTGTTAAACCTGTTATGTTTATGCTCAGTTTCAAAAGATTACCGGCTGATTAAATCTATCTAGAGTGCCAACAAGAATTTAGCAACTCATTGTCTCAAAATGTAGCCTCCAGTTCTGAAAAGTCAAGATGGAAGTGCCTTAAATGGTTTGTTGTTTTTTTGAATGCTTTTGTGTCTCCTAAATTTACAATAAAGTCAAATTGTCTTTGAGTTCCAGAACAAACCCAGTAAAACTGACTGTTAAGCTCTGGATTTAAACTATAAATTGTATATTGTTTTATATTCATTGTTTTGCACTTACCTAATAAAGTGTTTATTTTATTGTCATGATTTCAGCTATTTTTTTCACATAGAATCTCTCATACCAGAAATAATTCTGTGGCAAAGCCTTGCACTTTGATATGAAGTGATGATCAGAATACCTTGTGATCTTCAGTAATCTCCAAATATGGTGTTAGTGTTAATAGAAGAAAGCTTCTTGGAAAGTGACAAAAACACATATTTGGGTGTACTTTGTTAGTTCAGTATTTATCTTATTATGCTTGCCAACCTTTATTTGCTACTTTTAATGTATTTTCAGGTAAAAACCTAGTTAAACATGCATGTAAATCCCAGATAATAGAGCAGTGCATGAATTAAATTGAAAGCATTTTGTCAGTGCTGGAATAATAATTAGAATTTGTATTAAATATATTTTGGTGACATACTGGTGACCTGTCCAGAGTGTACTCCACCTCCCACCACCAGTGCTTAGGCCTCAAAATTACATTAATAAGATGCATTCACAAGCCAGCTGGTGATCATGTCCTAACAGAACATGATAATTAAAAATGAAATACTGAATATGGAAAAGAGAGGTTCATCTTAAACAAAAAAAATTATTTACAAAGTACATTATTTGAAGTGGAATTTATAGTTATGGCCTACATTTTGGGCAGTGGGACCATTTTTTCCCCCCACTTTACTGCATCACTTTTTCTGTAAATTGTGTTTTCCATGTAAAGTGAAGTACCATTAAAATAAACTGTTAGAATAGCCCACAGTTCAATTACTTTAATTGCAAAGAACCTAATACAGAACCTCTTAAAAGCATTACAGGTTTTCATAACACAAAAGTGACAATGAACTATAGTAATTTAAGAACTTCTTGCCAGCTCTACTTTTGAAATCACATATTACAACTAATCTCTAATTTTTAATTTGATCCCATGCTGTTCCAGTGTTACTAAAACTATAATTGCCTCACTGAAAATGCCCTAAAATCTCAACAGTAACAGGTATATTAGACAGAAAAGGGTAATTGGCATCAAAACCAACAGCACCTTAAAACTACGCTGAGGGAGCTGTTCGTTTTCACTGTGCTACTTGACAGAGCACTTACTCCAACCAAAGCCAGTTCATGGAAGACAAAAATTATACCAAGCACAATATAAACTGTAAAATAAAGTGACTTAACGGTTCAACAATTATAATACTTTGGGATTTGGGATGCATCCACCTACCAGAGGTAATACAGGAATATATCACTCTAGTGATGTTACAGATAATTTTAATATGTAACTGTCAACTGAAGAACACAGCACAAGCCAGTTGATTCTTTATCCACACTTGCTCCTTCAACTGTTACTCAAATCAGAAACATAAAATTGAAAAATCTTTGAATTACATACTTGGCATAATTTAATCCTACATTCTTGACACCAAAACAAAGCCAGTCCAAAATTTTAACCAGTCAAAGATCTGACAAAGCAGTCGCCAAGTACTTGCGACATAGGAGGTAAAGGTTCATAGTTTCTGTTTTTCCAACATTTTCATCAATCAGCAACTGAAGTGTTGCTAGTTGCTGTTCATTCAAAGGACTCTCAAATTCAGGGACCACAATCACACCGTCCACAATCTCTCCATATTCAGCAGCAACATCCCAGTCAAGGTTCAGCTCTTGAACATCCTGTAAGTTGAACATAACAGATTGAAATAACATTCATTTGTCATCATTCCACACTTAAGAGCACATAATGTAATCAGGTCTTCTTGAAAATCTTTAGCCCATAAAAACAACCTATGGGATTTGAATAACTTCTCAATGCAGTGTTATGAACAGGGTTGAAGATAATCACCTCAATATTCTCTGGCAGATTGACAGGATGAAGTGTCATTCCTAAATGCCAAAGCTGCTCAGGGGTTCGATTCCCTTCTGTTTGGAGTGGGTGATTGTTCCAACCTTGCACAAAGGCTTCTAGGTCTGCCTTCAGCTTGGGTAGGAATGTCATGTGGACAGCAAAAAGATCTTCTGTAAAAGACAGTTACAAAGAGGTTACTGCAGTAAGGTGAGCTTTGAAAACAATAGTATGCAAATAGTTTAATGCCTTCCATATGGTAGTTTCTTTCGCTGGTGTTTTTACATTAATTCTTTAAACTTCTGAAGTGTTGTCTAAGTTCTTTAGAGTAATAGCAAACCAATCTTTAATTTTCAAAGTGCTCCATATATATATATTTTTTTTTAAATAATCATATAGACATGGACCAATCTGAAGGGGGTCAATACTTACTGTCAGCCCCAAATAACATACCTCTGGAAGAAACATCAAGAAGGTGAGCATTCTCTAGGTCATGTAGTGTGTTGTAGTAGTATGAAGTCACACAGGCCCTGACATCCCTCCACAAACGTTCAATCCTATTTATATAAACAAACTCTTATTCTTTCAACATTTCAGTTGTGAGGTTGATAACTTCGGTAAATTGATAAAATGTAGGTGGAAGAAAACAACCAAATTGACATAATAACTTGATGAAAAGTATTTTACCTTTGATTGTGAACACTTTTTCCAGACATAAAGCTTCCTCGATCAGTTCCACGGACAGTGAACATGTATCGGGCTATTTGGACATTCTCCACTCCCTGATCCCCTCTAACTCTGTAGTGAACACACAGACCAAAAAATAAGATGTCTACATTCTGTCAAGGCCTGTCTGGGTTTCTACATTCATGGCCAAAAGTTATAGAACATATTTTGTGTTTCATACACTTTGAAAATTTCATGTTAATTGAGATTATTTTTCACATGGTTCTATGACAGTGTGGATCTGTTAAGAGTATGTCATAATTTCAAAGACATTTGTTGGCAAATGAATCAACGAAGTCGGAATGAATCAGCTTTGACAGTCTTGCCACTGTCAAAACATTTAGCCTTGACTAAATGGTCACACATTTACAAAATACCAATCACTTCAATAGGTGAAGTGATACCTCTGGGACTGAGTTGATTTGAAATCATTCAATTAGTAGTGGTGTACTTTTACTTCTTCATCCATCCATCCATCCTCTTCCGCTTATCCTATTAAGGGTCACAGGGGAGCTGGAGCCAATCCCAGCTGGCACAGGGAGAGAAGCAGGGTACACCCTGTACAGGTCGCCAGCCTGTCGCAGAGGTAACACAGAGACACAAACAACCTTTCACACTCACATTCACACCTATGAGCAATTTAGAGTGGCCAATTAACCTAACCCCAGTAAGTTAACGAGTAAACCCAAGCAGACACAGGGAGAACATGCAAACTCCACACAGCGAGAGAGAGAGGCCTTCTAGATGGTATTCTAACTGTGAGGCTGCAGTGCTAACCACCGCGCCACCGTGCTGCCCAGTTTTACTTCTACATTTATTAGACATGTATAAATATGTAGTCATACTTCTATGACTACATATCACAAGAACACACGTGATTGTGTTTATGAATATTATGCTTGAAACACTTTATATTCTAACAGGTAATTTATGGAACAGACAGAGACTAAGAGAGTCAGAAGTACAAAAACTGCTTGTCCAGCTGAACAATTGCTTTAGTTGTTCATATATTACTGAAATTATCCATCAAATTTATGTCTCAATATTGCAAATTGGAAATACTTACCTTGAGGGTATGCCGTGCCTCTCAGTTGCTTTTTTGAAGGCAGCCAATACTGTTGATGCATGATTATTTGTTGCAGCCTCCAAACACATCACCTGTTTTATGGAAAGAAATCTTTGATATTACTGTAAACGTAAACTTGATTTTTGTTTTAAATGATATATAATCCACTTTCAGAGAACACTATAGAATTGGCCAGATTCTGAAAAGCATCACTTTGATGAGCCTTCTTAATAAGGAGGCACATTAAAATAAATTCTCACCCTAACAGGAAATGTTAGGGTGAAAATTCAGAATAAAAACCAAAACAAAAGCTTTTCCTCCCACGTGAACACAATACATTTTACTGCAAAATCGTGTTGTCAAATGTTCTTATGCATTTACTGTTTTATTTGTCAAACATCTATAAGCAATTTTTGGTTTAGTAATTGTATATCCTGTATATGTGTATATCAAATTCACTACCACAGAATGACAACTCATGAAAGGACCTGGAAAAATGAAATCTTACCTTCCTGGAGTAGCCATCTACTGCACCGAAAAGTACAATGTTGTACCTGTTAATTTAAAATAAAAATGCACATATCAGTCTTTTATTTGTTAATTGCCATTGCAAAGTAATTACACTTGGAGCACTACCAGAGTTTGCATCATAACATTTTGTGAACAATATGCGCAGTTGTACTGACCTGATCAGCTTTTGGTTTGTGTCCACATACCAGAGTGACAGGGGCCCTCTGACAGAGTATGTTCTGCGCACAATGCAACCTAATCCAATCAGTCTGGAAAGAATTCCCAATGAGTCCACTCGATGCATTAATAACTCTTTTCCACTTCAAGTGGATCCCCATGGACTTAAGCCTCCCTTTGACAAGCCAATACCCCACAGTGGGCATTTCATTTTTTATCTGCTGCACAATTTCATCAATCTCCACATCCGTAGCATTGCTGTAGCTCTGTCTTGCAGACCAACCAAACTCCCAAACATCCTTCTACCAATGGTGCTGGCTGAAACTCCCAGTATTTTTGCAATGCAATCCATAAACTCCAACAATCTCTCTTCCTCTATATTGTACCTGGGACGCCCCATCTGTCTTGTTAACGTTTCAGGAGTCCTACTACTAACTTCATCATCTTCAATGCAGTCCATCACCAGTCTGAGGAACTCTCTTAAGGCCTGTATCATTTCAAGGTGAACAGTAACATGTCTTGACAGTGCTTCCCACAGATACAGTTCTTGGCGACATGTGAATTCAAGGAAGTCAAAGTCAAGTGGACTTCTTGAAAGAGCCAACTCTAACTTGGAGACAAGTCTGGAAATAACCTCATTTCGGAGAATGCCCTAATGACAAGAAAACATGATTAAAAAGGCATCTTAACATTGTACTGAAGACATATTTTTATTGAAAAAAGGACACTTGCATAATGATTGAGACATGTCGAGAACATGCTTCTAATATTTTTACAGATGTGCCATAATTAAATTTCAGTAGTCAAATGTGAGTCATCAAAGCAAAAGCAGGCATTTAATTAGCTATCTTACTAGCATAAAACTGGTTCTAACACATGATTAGTTCATTTGTATTATTGGGTTTTTGCTGTCTTTGCAATATTTTCTGACATTTCAAAGTTATTAACTTGTGTAATTTGAAAAACATTGTTATCAGAAGGTCTGTTCATAGAACATGACCTAAAATGCACTTAATTAAATGACAGATGCAAAGCTATCGATTTAAAGACATGTCGCTGCAGTCATTAACAGACCACGTTGAGGACAACGAGCCCTTCCCTGATGATGACAGCGTGCGCAGCAATACTCAGCGAGACTCAAAGACTGTGGTTCATTACAGAGTGGATCTTCCCCCATATTTCCATGGTGATGGTAAGGATAAAGAAAGTTTTTTCGTTATGTAAAACCAGATTGGAGCTTGCTGTTAAAGCATGTGCAGATGGACAACAGTTAGATATCGCCACCATACTTCCCACACGTCTAAGTGGAGACGCACTGGCATACTGGCTTTCTTTATCACCGGATGTGCAGCGTGATTATGAGAAATGTGCAGCTAAGCTAAATGAAGTTTTTGGCAGGAAAGAATTCCTGTTACACTTCCAGACTTTTGGGAATGCTCGACAGCGCTTGCCTAAAGAACCTTTAGAGGTGTATGCTGCAGAAATTACAAGGCTGGTGCTAGAGGCATTCCCTGATTATGGTGAGCCAGCTATTGCAATGGAACGATTTAGAAGGTTTGTTGCTGGTTTGGATCCAGTGCTTCAAGCCAAATGTCATGAGCATGGTGGAGCTACATTGGAAAAAGCTTTGGAAGTTGCATGTAAATAGGAGCATGCACAGGAAGCTAGGAAAACTTTATAACTACCCTTCCAGATGACATGGTTCCCAAACTGGGGCCCCCAACCACAAATATGGTCACCCAGATGAACAAAGAGGTGAGCATGGCCGAGAACGGTATCGTCGCTCTCCATCTGTCTCTCCTGACTGTAGTCTTTTCTCAGCCACACCCAGCTATCACAGATCTATCAGATCACACAGTGGCTGTCCCTATCCTAGATACCCTTCTGACAAACGTGATAGATTATTATTCACCTAGTCCCCCGCCTTCTCCACCTTACCGACGTGACTACCATTCCTCCCACAGTCAGGAACATTTCAAGCAGTACAGACCAGATAGACATTGCTCCCCTGATCACACCAATGCAAGGTGTCCACCCCATAATAACTCTCGCTGGCATCCTTCCCCTTATGATTCAGGTGGCCCCAAGAGTGACTCACACTCAACTCACTTTGTTAGAGAAAGACACCAACAACACAGGGAAGGAAGGCAGCACGTGAGCTTTCATAAAGACCCTTCCTACCAGGGAAAAGAGTGGTAGGAGATGCTGAGGGCCAAGTGTCTGCTGCTACCAATACTGAGGCCCCCTCAACAGGTGCTGCAACCAGCTACTAAAACTTCCACACGCTATGTGATTGCAGTCATTGAGAACATTGCCACTAAGTCTATTTAGACACAGGGTCAGACATATCACTCATTAGTGAAGATTTTAGAATGTCTATCCCCTCTCTGAGAACAAAAGTGATTCAACGCTCTGAACTTTCCCTAGGTCAGTAACTGGTGAATATTTGGACAATCTAGGCACACTTCCTATCACCATCAGATTAGGCAATGAGGTATTTAGTCACACAGCACAAGTGGTCAGAAATATCACACAGCCAGTGATCCTAGGCTGGGACTTTATGGTCTCTCATCACGCAGATTGGACGTGAGAGAAAAGATTTTCAAAGTAGGGAATCGTGCTAGTGTTCCCCTCTTGTGCATTACTGAGACTGCTCCCCTGAGCTGCTGTGCTGTTACCTTGTCTCCAGTAGTAGTTCCTGCTATGTCACAGATGACTGTTTCAGCCAAGGTTCAGCCAACTATTGGTGTTTCTGATTTTGAAGCTGAATACACAGGTATCTTAGAGCCCGGTCCACCCAGTTTTCAAGGTCTTAAGAAGCAAGTACGCTTGCACCTGTACAAGCAGGATTGACCTATGTCAGAGTAATGAATCCGACTAATGCGGACCTTCAAGTTCCATGTGACACTAGACTTGGTGATTTCCATCCACTTGGCGAAGACAGTGAGGATAACTATAGCATAGTAGAAGGTACAGTAGTCGCAGTTAACACCACAACAGAACCCTCTCCTCAGCAGTCATTACCAGATGTTGATCTCAGTCAGTCAGCACTTTCAGATGAACAAGGTCAGCAGCTAAAGGCTTTACTGTTGTCATATAGTGATGTTTTTAGCATTCACAACCAAGATTATGGACGCACAGACATAGTCAGACACAGTATCAGGACAGGTGATACTACACCCATTAAACAAAGGGCCTACAGGACATCACCTAACATCAGAGCAGAAATAGACAGGCAACTTCAGCAGCTCCTTTCACGTGATATCATTGAGGAAAGTTGTAGCCCCTGGTCTTCCCCTGTCGTTCTCGTGAGGAAAAAAGATGGCAGCTACAGATTCTGTATTGATTACAGGAAGCTAAATGCAGCCACCATTAAAGACTCCTACCCCCTGCCACGCCCGGCAGATGCTCTTGACAGCCTGTCAGGTGCTTGTTGGTTCAGCACAATGGACTTATCTAGTGGATATTGGCAGGTTGAGCTTGACCCACAGGATAAGGAGAAAACAGCATTCAACACTGGCAGTGCTCTCTACCAGGTCAAGGTCATGCCTATGGGTTTGACTAATGCCCCACCAACCTTCCAAAGACTGGTGGAGCTGGTGCTCCATGGCCTTCACAGGAAGGAATGCTTGATTTACTTAGATGACGTTCTTGTGTTCAGTCGCTCTTTTGCAGATCACCTACAGAGTCTTGGAGAAGTCTTCAGCCGATTTCGCTCAGCTGGTCTTAAGCTGAAGGCTAGAAAGTGCCAACTTGCTCGAACACAAGTAACTTTCCTTGGACATGTGATCTCCAGTCAAGGACTCCAACCTGATGCAAGGAACCTTGAAAAGGTTCGTGGATGGCCTACACCCAGGACAACTACGGAGGTGAGATCATTCATTGGACTATGTTCCTACTAGAGTAGATTTGTCAAAAACTTTTCAATCATTGCTGCTCCACTTCACACATTGACACACAAAGGAGCAATATTCAACTGGACTATTGAATGTGAGGATGCTTGTCAGTCACTGAAATATGCTCACACTAACCCACCAATTGTGGCACACCCCATCTTCACACAGCCTTTCTTACTGTACACGGATGCTTCACAGAATGGAATTGGCTCAGTGCTGGCACAAAGGCAGGACAATAAGGAGTGTGTTATTGCTTATGCAAGCCACACACTCACTCCCTCTGAAAAGAAATGGTCCACCTTGACCGTGAACTTTGGGCAGTTGTTTGGTCTGTGAGACATTTCAAACACTCCTCTCTGGTAGTTTCTCCAGTTTGCATACCGTCCCAAGCGCTCCACTGATGATGCCATAGCAACAGCATTCCACCTCAGCCTGACTCAACTGGAGAACAGAAACAGCTGCGTGCGGATGCTATTCATTGACTTCAGCTCCGCATTCAACACTGTTATTCCACAAGACCTGGTAAACAAACTCAGTGCTATAGGCATCAGCACCCCGCTTTGCAACTGGCTAGCAAACTTTCTTACCAACAGACCACAGACAGTAAGAGTTGGCAAAAACTACTCACAGACCACCACCATGAACACTGGGGTCCCCCAGGGATGTGTGTTGAGTCCTCTGCTGTTCACACTGATGACTCATGACTGCTGTGCCAGACAAAACTCGAACCACATCATCAAGTTTGCAGATGACACAACAGTAGTGGGTCTCATCAGCAACGATGACGACTCAACCTAGAGAGAGGAGGTCCACCAACTCATCAACTGGTGTGGTATTAACAATCTACACCTCAATGTCAACAAAACAAAGGAAATAATTGTAGACTTCAGGAAAAATCACAAGCCACACACACCCCTCACTATCAATGGCAGTACTGTGGAATCAGTGAAAAGCACCAAGTTCCTGGGGGTGCAATTCACTGACATGGACAACCAACACCATCTCCCTTGTTAAGAAAGCATAACAATGCCTCCACTTCTTATGCAGGATGAGGAGAGCCATTCTCCCCCTTCAGCACTCACCACCTTCTACAGGGGTGCCATTGAGATCATCCTCACCAGCAGTCTCTCAGTCTGGTATGGTAGCTGCTCTGTTGCTGACCAGAAGGCCGTACAGAGGGTGGTGAGAACAGCAGAGAAGATAACCAGATCAGCCCAACCTTCCATCCAGGACCTATACTCATCCCGCTGCCAGAAAAGAGCCATCAACATCATCAAAGACCACACACACCCTTCACACGAGCTGTTTACCCTCCTACCATCTGGCAAGCACTACAGCAGTATGCGCTGTAGGACCACCAGACTCAGTAATAGCTTTTTCCCACAGGCCATTAGGCTGCTCAACTCACTCATGAAAACACGCATAAAATGACCAGCAAACTGTGTAAATGGCAGACTCAACGTCTGAAAAATACTCTTTTTATGCACATTAGATTAGATTCAACTCACTGTCATTGTGCGCACAAGGCACACAACAAAATAATCGTTCCAGATCACTCATCCAGAGACAAGCATCTGCGGTCATGCAGCCAGAGACTGGCGCTACCATTAGGCAATGTGGTTTAAGTGTCTTGCCGAAGGACACAACGCAGGGACAGGGGCTCGAACCTGCAACCTTCTGGCTGTAAGGCAAGCGCCTACCCACTGTGCCACTGCCACTTAATTTTTGTACAAGAACATAACAAGTTTACTAAAACTTATCTATCTTCATGCTGCTATTCTGCACTTTGCCATATTGCACACCTGTACTATTACCACTGCACTCGAGTAACATACCTCAACCTGACTACATTCTGGTACACTGTGTTAACCTAGAAACTGTATCCCCACTGCCTGTCTTGTGTGATCTGTTGATATTTATTTATTTACATTTTATGTTTTATAGTGTTTTATATTTAGTCTATGCTTTGGTTTTTATGCTTAGTTGTGTGTCATTTTTGTTTTTAATACTGCACATTTTGGGGTTTGGATAAACGAAATTTCAGTCTTCTGTGTAATGTACTATTACATGGTTTGATTGACAATAAAGTTCACTTTGACTTTGACTTTGACTAAGAGCTGGCTCTTTTTTCATCAGGAGGGGCTACAAACACAACAGCTCAGCAGTGTTAATTTTGTTGACAAACTATTTTCGTCATAATTTTTGTCAACGACCCTTTTTTCATGACGATAACTAAATTAAAACTACCTAAAAGGATAAAAATTATAACAAAATTAATTGACACTTTTGTCAACAAATGAAATGAGACGAAAATGCTTGGCAGGGGACGGAATCCAATCAGAACTTATTTAATTTCGTGACAGGGTGGGACAAGTTAGGAGAATATCCAATCAAACGCACAGTTGCGCACATTTGCTCTAAACCCGGGAAGGACAATCTAGCCTGTGATTTGTCGTTACTTCCGATAGAACTAAGTTATGTAAACA